>NC_085991.1:11256609-11413609 GCF_030014385.1 Trichomycterus rosablanca
CGTGGCAGCTGGAGACACATTTGTGGTGACAGCTGGGGACATCTGTGGGCTGGTAGCTGGGGACACCTGCGTGGTGGTAGCTGGGGACACCTGCGTGGTGGTAGCTGGGGACACCTGCGTGGTGGTAGCTGTAGAAACCTTGGAGATGGAAGCTGAATTCTGCCATGTGCTTCTTTTATATGGTTTTATGTGGCCAATATTATATTTATTTTTTAAAATAGTGCCCTCTTGGTTCTGCAGTGTTACAAGTTTGCCACTGACTGTTTGGATGGTATATGGTCCAAAAAAATCGGGTTCAATTCGTCCTCCTTTCCTTCCATGCTTCCTCATATTCAGGAGCAGGACTTCATCACCAACACTGTATGTTATATTTTGATACTTTTTCTGTACCCTTTTTGCATATGCCTCTTTCTGTTTCTCCTGAGATTTTGTAATATTTTCTTCTGTTGTTTTTTTCAATACACTCCATTTTTTTCCCCTGGCATCTAGATATCTGCTGTATGTAGACTCCTGAGGGAGAATGATAGTGGAAAGCTACAAGAAAACAGTTAAAATCAAATGGTACATTAATCATAATGAAATAAAAATACTTAAATGTGATGTCAGCAAAACAACTACATTTTTGCATTGACCTGGATAAAAAGAGTTTGTAAAGGTTATTTAAACAAACATTTCACAAATACATTTTACAATGCCAAGGACAAACATAAATATTCAGGAAAAAATGTATGCTTTAGATGTGCTATTGTACCCGAGTATATACATACAAAACTCCATTTTTACATTTCTACATATACATATACATACACATACTAAACTGAAACTAAGGGCTACAAAATCAAAACTTACTGGCATTTCAACAGGAACCTCTGATGGAAACACGGCCTCTCTTCCATACATTAGCAGGAATGGCGAGTGTTTAGTTGTTGTATGGACCTTTGATCTCAGTGAAAACAAAGTGGCATCCAGGTACACATCCCAGTCATTCTGCTGGTCATTCACAAGTTTCTTAAGGGCTCTAAAATGTACACACACAATTAGTAACAACATTTGGTAATTGCCTAATAATTCTGGTTATTACTAAATAATTAAATTTACCGCTTTATGTTGTCATTGGTTTTTTCATCCAGGCCATTTGTTTGAGGATGATATGCTGCGGTCACACTCCGTTCAATGCACAACATCTCACAAAGCCTGTGGTTGAGCTTTGATAAAACAAATTTATAGCCAAAGACATAAGCAAGACATTTATTCATAATATTTTTATTGCAACATAAAAAGGTGATGCAAGTGGTTAGCACTATTGCCTTACAGCCCCAAAGATCCCTAATTTGGTCCCTGATACAAACTGTCTGTGTGGAGTTTGCATGTTCTCCCCATATCTGTTTGGGATTTCTCTGGGTACTCTAGTTTCCACCCACATTTCAAAGACTATATAAAGTTATTCTAAGTCAATAAAATCCCTGATCAACAGCTGGTAAAATTTAACAAAGCAACTTCATACTTTCACACATCAAAGGAACTACTAACATGTATGTATGGAGCTGCAAACATAAAGTATGTTCGAATGGTGCTTACTTCATTGACAAATTCTCTTCCTTGATCCGAGAGGATGCGTTTGGGACATCCATGTCTGTATATAATCGAACAGAGATGTCTTGCAACCTCAGCTGCAGATTTACTTCTTAAAGGAAAGGCTTCAACCCACTTAGAGAAGTAATCTGTAGCAGTTAAAATGTACTGGAAGCCATCAGAGGTTTTTGCAAATGGTCCTGTTAGGTCTATCCCAATGAGCTCCCAGACATCTGATACCTTATGAAAGGAAAAATAATGAAATATATATATATTTAAAAATATTTAAAAATAATTAAATATATATATATATATATATATATATATATATATATATATATATATATATATATATATATATATATATATATATTTACCTTAATGCATTGTAATGTCTGGACAGCAGTCAGTGGTTTCCCAACCTTCTGACAACTGTCACACTCCAAGACCTACAAGACATAAAGTGTTAATATTTATATGGCTTGTACAGTACATAAAGGGTACATATGTACAAAAACACATACCCAATTGTCAATGTCAACTGACATTCCAGGCCAGTAAAATCTGGAACCCATTGCACTCCGTGTTTTTAAGATGCCTGTATGCCCACCAATCGGAGAGGAGTGAAACTCCTGAAAAAGGCGTTTGGCCTCCTCTTTGGTTTTCACAACCTTTCTGTTTCCATGAAACAGTTCTCCATCTACATTCACAATTAAACAAATTGAATTACAGATTTGTATTAACAGAACATCTTGTGTATTAGCCAGTTTGTGGTTAATAAAATGCTAACTCTTTAGGTGAAATTTGGAGGCATATCTTCGAAGATTTTGCCTCTGTGATTTATCATACCCGGTTGGATATGATCCCACAGTGACAAAATTGTGAATAACCTCCCACTTCTCATCCATATCTGAAAATTAAAACATACAATAAGGAACAAATACACAGAACAGAACTGACAATGGTAATTTTTTATACAGAGTAACAACAAAATAGTATTACATACAAAAAATAAATATATACAAGATATCATTATAAATGCTGAAAATACCCCTTAGTAACCACTGTATTACACATAACCTTGGCTGTGACTATTAAACTGCTAGGTCAGCACAATGTACACCTATCATGTCTTGATCGTGTCTGAACTACCTTTTGTGTTGTAAAGTTAAGGTGGCAGATAAAGATTAAAAATATATAGATGTATAAAAAGTATACCTAAAACAACCACTAAATGTAAGTATAAACGTGGTTAAATTGAAAGTTTATTAGTTCAACAGTTAAGGCTAAGCAACATCATTCAATCAAGTTTAGCCAATTTGTGCACCTTGCACAGTTATCTAACAAAATAACATTAAACTAACTCGCATAAAAACGGTATTACATATATTTAAACATTACACTTTTAAAGAATTAAAATTAAAACCATGCAATACTAACCACTAGCAGAAATGAATTATGCGAACGTTATACGAAAGTATATGCGTCGAAGGTAGCACAAAATTATAGGCGTTTCACTTAACGAGTGAAAACAGATGTGCGCATGCTCGGTAGGACATCTCGATGGGTAGGACAAATCGACAGAACACCGGACTTAATATACAGTCAGCCAACGGCAATCTATTAAAATCTGCCTCAATACTTCAATATTATTCACAGAATCCCTGGAAAGATGTTAATAAATAAATCACTATAAGCCGGTCCGCCGTTAGCATTAGCACGCGCGAATTAGCGTTAGCATTTTTAAACAAATAAAGCATGTACAGCAATAAAACTTGAATATTATTCAACTAAAGAGCTATATTAAACAATATAATAAGATAAACATCATGATTAGCATGCAATTAGACATATGGAAAAAGATTTTGTAAAGCTTCACATTACCTGAGATGCCATTGAAACACAATGTGCCTTCACGATGTATTGCGTAATCCCCGGTGCGTCATATCCGGTTTCACCTGATAAACTTATTGCATTAAGTAGTTCCAGGGAAATAAAGCAACTAAGTTAAGTTAACTAATAAACACAATGCAGTCATGTTTAAATCTAAAATGTAATTGATTTGTGTCACACCAGCATATATTCTTTATGCAAAACCAACAGGCACTCAAAAGTGTGTAACTGGTAAATTAGAGCATCATTTTATATCTGTGGTGCTCTGGTTGGAATGTGCACCCAACATGTTGCACAGATGAACTGTAATACATTTTTCCTGTGAATGTGGGGATGGGTAAATTATGCTTGATTTAAATATTATAAATGTGAGAATAAATCACAGTTAATAACGTTTTAAATTTGACTATGGTTTTACACAGTTTGTATAAATTATTTAACAATTCAATCTTTAAATTAATACAAATGCATAAATAAAGTAAAAGTTAAAATCTGTTTAAATTGTATTGTTGCCTGTCTAATAAGGTAGGCAATACCTTTGTTTTTCCAATTTATGTATGTAAAGTAGTGGTTAAGAAATGCAAAATTACTAAATATTTCTTTCTTTGATCACATATTTTTTTTGCAATTGTACATTTTTAAATGCATTATTAACAGTATTTTTATTTATTTGACAGTGATATATCGGTATAACAAAATTTTTTTTTTTTTTAAATTACAGAAGATTCTGCTATTTTTGTCAATGAAGATTACTTTATTTTTACAGTTAGTTTTGTTAAAAGTGTCATCTAAAAACTGTTAAAAAACAGATTTTTTATGTATTTCATTTATACAGATTTTTTATGGTAAATCACATGACACTTTTCAATATACAGTTTATTCTTGTAATTTTACAAAAAAATTCTGTCTTTTATAAATACAGGGAAAAACTGTAAAAATGTACTGGGAAAACCTGTAAAAAAATGTTTATTTTTTACAGTGTACAAACAGGTACTTACAGGCAAACAATACAGAAAAGGGCAAATCCGATAATCGTAGTCGTTACACAAAAGCTAAGTCAAAAACCGGCTCAAACTAAACACACTGACAATAGATAGAATGCTAACGCTTCGAATTGAGGTATAAACAACAAGACGTCGCACCTCAGCTCAGGTGCGGCGTCCTTAAATACCTTGCTAAATGAGATCACGAGTAACAGGTGAGAGATTCAATATTGAGGCGAGGGTGACCTCCTCTGGCGCGGAGGCGTAACTTCAGGGTCATTTGTGACATTACCCCCCCCTTGACGGGAGGCCCCAGCCGACCGCTGCATCCCCAGCCGGGGCCGACCCCTGGGTCGAGGAGTGGGACGATCTGGGTGGTCTCGATGGAAATCCGAGATCAAGGATGGATCTAGAATGTCCTTAGACCACACCCATGACTGTTCCTCAGGGCCGTACCCCTCCCAGTCCACCAGATACTGCATCCTGCCACCCCGGCACCGGGAGTCCAACAGCATCCGTACGCTGTAAGCGGGGGTATCATCTACGACCAGCGGTGGGGGGGGGGTTCCTGCACTGACCCTGAGTCCGGAGAAAAAACAGGTTTTAGTAACGAGACATGGAAGGTAGGAGCTATGCGATACTGAGAAGGTAGCATTAACTGATATGAAACAGGAGTGACTTGTTTGACTATCTTAAAAGGACCTATATAACGAGGACTTAACTTCTTTGAAGGTAATTTCAGTTTCAAATCCCTCGTGGACAGCCAGACCCTCTGTCCCACTTGGTATGCTGGTGCCTCCTTTCGCTGTCTGTCCGCTTGTGTTTTCATACGCCTCACGGCGCGTTGCAACCTGACGTGAGCCTCCTCCCATGTTTGCTGGCTGCGCTTCATCCAGTCGTCCACGGTGAGCACATCGCTAGGCTCACTCTCCGGAGGTAGGAACGGGGGCTGAAAACCGAGCACACACTGGAAAGGAGTTAGTCTGGTAGAGGAGCTGATCAGAGAGTTTTGCGCATACTCCACCCAGGGTAGGAAGGAACTCCAATCATGTTGATGTCTATGGCAGTAGGAACGGAGAAAGCGTCCTATTTCTTGGTTAAGTCTCTCAACTTGACCATTGGCCTGGGGATGATAACCCGACGTTAGGCTGACATTAATGTTTAGCACTTTGCAGAAAGCCCTCCAAACCCTGGAGTTAAACTGCGGTCCCCTATCAGACACCACATCCTCCGGCAAGCCGTAGAACCGGAAGACATTCTCAAACAAGGCCATTGCGGTTTCCCAAGCTGAGGGTAGCTTGGTAAAGGGCACCAACCTACAGGCCTTCGAAAACCTGTCTATTATGACAAGGATGGCAGTGAATCCTTTTGAGGGGGGAAGATCAGTGATAAAATCGATTCCCAAATGCGACCAGGGACGTTTGGGTATCTCCAAAGGCACCAACTTACCCGACGGCGGGGACCGGGGTGTTTTACACTGTGCACATATGTCGCATTTTAAGACGAATCGTGTAGCCTCCTTCGTAGACGAGGGCCACCAATACTTACGGTGCAACTGCTCTACAGTGCGTTGGATGCCAGGATGACCAGAACTAGGGGAGGTGTGCACAAGCGTAAGTACCCTATTACGTAACGAAGCGGGAACATAAGTTTTGCCTTCTGGACATGAAACAGGACTGGGATCATTTACTTGCGCTGCCCTAATTTCACTATCAATGTCCCAGCTGACAGGGGCTAAAATGCATGAGGTGGGAATTATGGTTTCAGGACTTTTAGCATCGGATACGTTAGAGGGGGGAAACATACGTGACAGGGCGTCGGCTTTGCCGTTCTTTGATCCTGGTCGATAGGTAACCGTGAAACTGAACCGATTAAAAAACAATGACCACCGAGCTTGTCTAGAGTTCATTCTTTTTGCAGTTCTCAGGTATTCTAAGTTACGGTGGTCATTATACACCAAGAAAGGTTGTCGAGCTCCCTCCAACCAATGTCTCCATTCCTCCAAGGCTTCTTTCATCGCTAACAATTCCCGATTACCTACATCATAGTTTTTCTCGGGACTGTTTAATTTACATGAGTAGTAAGCACATGGATGTAATTTAGGAGGTGTGCCAGAGCGCTGGGATAGCACGGCTCCTATTCCCGTTTCCGATGCATCAACTTCCAAAATGAACTGTATTTCGGGGTTCGGGTGTTGGAGAATGGGTGCCGTGGTGAATTTCTGCTTAAGAGCTGCGAACGCGCGTGCAGCTTCAGTGGTCCACCGCAGAACTTTGGTGTTGCCTTTCAGCAAGGAAGTGAGGGGTGCTGCGATAGAGCTAAAACCCCTGATAAAGCGACGGTAAAAGTTGGAGAAGCCTAGAAAGCGTTGCAATTCCTTAACAGAATGGGGTTGTGGCCACTGCACCACCGCACGTACCTTGTCTGTACTCATGCGTACTCCTCCAGGTTGAACATGATACCCTAAAAAGGAGACCTCCTTGACATGGAATTCACATTTCTCGATCTTGACGAATAGTTGGTGCTCTAACAGCCTCCGAAGGACCATTCTGACATGACGAATATGTTCTTCTTCTGTAGCAGAAAAAATCAGAATGTCATCAATATAGACCATAACCCAGCGATCTAACATGTCCCTGAGCACTTCGTTCATGTACGCTTGAAACACAGAGGGGGCGCAAGCAATCCCATATGGCATGACCAGATACTCGTAGTGCCCTCTAGTGGTCACAAATGCCGTTTTCCACTCGTTGCCCTCTCTGATACGGATTAGATTATATGCGCTTCTAAGATCCAGTTTGGTGAAAATGTTCGCCTTTCTGAGTTTCTCAAGGGCGGACGGTACTAGAGGTAAGGGATAAGGGTATTTTACGGTGATGGCATTAAGGCCCCTGTAATCTATGCAGGGACGGAGGCCACCATTCTTTTTCTCTACAAAGAAAAAGCCTGCAGCCGCAGGGGAGGTAGAAGGTCTAATATGACCCATCGCTAGAGCTTCCTCTATGTAATTTTCTAGGGCTAACGTTTTAGGTTCTGATAGAGGATATACTCTACTGCGGGGTGGCACCGTGTTCGGTAGCAAGTCAATACCACAGTCCCCAGGCCTATGTGGTGGTAACTGTGCAGCCCGTTCCTTACTGAAAACATCCTTCAGATCATAATAACATTGAGGAATCGACACAGTTTTGTTCACGTCCGGGCTTTCTATGGAAGTGGCAAAACAAGGGATGGACATGCATTGTAACTTACAAGTGTCACTCCATTCTTTTATCTCTCCTGATTTCCAAGAGATCAGGGGGTCATGGACAGCCAACCAGGAATATCCCAATATGACGGGGTGTTCAGGGGAGTCTATGATTAAAAAAGAGAGTTTTTCTTCATTGAACAGACCTATCTTGATCACCAGTTCTTCTGTGACTTGAGAAACCGTCCCTTTGCCCAAAAGACGTCCATCCAAAGCCTTAACCTGGAGTGATGAAGCCATTCTTCTCAAGGGTATCTGGAGTCCTTTAGCCAGGCCAGAGTCCCCAGAATCTATAAGGGCTGACACAAATACATTGCCTAAACCCCAAGCCAGCTGAACAGATAATACCATTTGATTAACGGTAGATGATAGGAGTGATGCACTTACCCCTGTCTTCCCAGAATAACTGGGACGTGTAGGACAAGTTGCGCAGATATGACCTGCCTGGCCGCAGTACAAACACAGACCCTCGCGACGCCGTCGGAGTTTCTCCCTCGCGGTCAAACGGGCTCCTCCCACCTGCATTGGCTCTGGATCAGGTTCGAAGTGAGGGTTACTGGGAAGTGGACTTGTCTCCCTTGTCATCCTGCGTTTTCCTCTCAACAGGTTATCAAGTGAGATAGCGGTTTGAATAACTTGGTCCAGTGTTTTATTATCTGTGCGAAAAACCAATTCTGCCTGAAGATCCTCCCTCAGACCTCTCTGGAAAACTGTCAATAAGGCTGGTTCGCTCCATCCACTGCCCGCGGCCAACGTGCGAAAATCTAGAGCATAAGCGGTTGCAGAACGAGTGCCCTGTTTGAGTTCCATCAAACGAAAACCCACCTCCTTTCCGGCTTCGGGGTGATTAAACACGGCTTTAAACTGCTCCAGGAACTGTGTTTCTGAGCGTAATATTTCACTGTTAGCCGACCAAAGAGCTGTAACCCATTATCTAGCCCTCCCGGTTAGCAGGGACATTACAAATTTAATTTTGTCCGTCTCCGAACGAAATTTAGCAGCGTTATGGTTAATATATATGTTACACTGCATCAAAAAACTCACGCAACTCTCCGGGGTGCCGTCGTAACGCTCTGGAACAGCGATGAAATCCGAAGATGGGGTTGGGTTCGCCAGGGCTTCGGCCGAAACTGGTGGTTCGTTGACAACCGGAGGTTGTTGTACGGGTGGTGAATACTGTTGCATCCAACCCTGCACCAGCTGAACCAACTCGTTGAGCTTTTGTTCTTGGCTTTCCAACCGTTGTTCAAACCCTGCTGGATCCATAATGGCGACGTCTTATGTCACGCGAGACCAGGGTAGTGTGGTGACAGAATTCCAAAATTACACTATAATAAGACACTTAGAGTCAGAGCTGAAGTTAGTAAGAAGATGATAGTTTATTCTCTGCAGAGGATCCAAACAGTCAGCAAAGCGTATGCAGGCTGAAGGACAAATTTTCATTCTTTGTAATGCTTTTTATAGATAGAGGTTCAACCCATATAGATAAGAGCAATGATGTTGTTAAACTGTTAACTTGCTATCAAACAGAAGTGGAATATTCTGTTCTAGTACATCGTGTTCATTTCACATATTCAGTAGCTTAAACAGTATAAACAAACTTATTCAAGGTTCGAGTTTCAGTGACAAACAACTTAATTTTTTCTTCCACGACAACTCCTCCCCATGTCACTTGGACACTCGAAACCTTCTACATTCTGAGGAAAAAAGAATAAAAAATAAAAATAAATAAAAATAAAAAATAAATAAATAAAAAATATAATCAGGTAAATAAATGAGATTAGCATAATGGTGGAGTGTCAGAGCGAAAAACCCAACTGGCAGTCAAAAACTTTCAAAAGATACGTTCTTTTACCAACTAGAAGGGAAAACTCTCTCACGGTCCATCTGCCTATGCGACCACTTAAGGTACTCCACCGAATACTACATAGGATAAACAAACACATTAGAAACAAACGTAAAATAGGAAAAAAAATTCACATGAATACAGAACACAGAGAAGTACATCCATCATTACATGTTTATCACTTTCTGCAATGACTTCATTTACTCTGTATACTATTTTCACCTTAGGTTTCACCGTATTGAATTATTTGTTTGTTGTACTTCCATATCACCAAATTCCTTTAACGTGATCTTTTCCCATCCAGGTGGAGGAGGAGAAGCAAAATCTACCTCTTCCTCCACCTGTTGGAGCATCTGATATTGGTTTAACATTTGTCTCTGCACAGATGACATTAAACATTGACAACACATCGGTCCAAAGCACAAAATCAAACAGATTACCATGATAGTGGGAAGGACTGCTATGAAGATACCTTTCCAACTTGCTAACAATGAGCCTAAACTCCAACCCCATTGTGAGTTCCCTTCCTCATCCATCCTGAGTTGTTTGGCTATCTGTTTCATGTGGTCTAAAGCTGTTAAGATGTTACCGTCTGGAGCATCATTAGGTGGAATATAAGTACAGCAATGTTCTCCTATCATCACACAAACACCTCCTTCCTTAGCTAGGAGGATGTCTAGAGCCATTCTATTTTGAGTGGTCATGAGTCTAAGAGCTGTTAGTTCTTGTCTAACTCCCTCTATAGCCTTTGCGGTCTCATTTACAAACGTAGTCAGTCTATAATGTGTTTTCTCTAACTGCTGTCTAACCTTTCCTGCCCCATACATAGGAAATGCTATTTCGAAGAATCTTCCTGTCTCACTTACTAGCTTATGTTCGTCTGGAACTTCTACATTTATGGTTTCACTCACGTCTCTCTTATTCCGGGTGTTTGCTTGCACTACTGCTGAGTGAATGACGAGGTGTGCATCTATTTCTACAAGAGCACAGAGTCCTCTTTGAAGCTTTGGGAAATAATACCACAATCTACCACCTCCACACCACCAGTACCAATCAGGAATCCATATTTGTGTGTCAGTATTAAAATCAGTATGTCCTCCCATGTCCGCCTTAAGATTTATAGTGGTGTTACAGATACTTTTATCTAAGCCCCGTTGCCATCTAGATTTAGTACCTTTGGGTAATCTGACGCATGTCTCAATAGTGTCAGCTAAAGCTAATTCGCACTCATTTAATTCTTCTGTATCTGTTCCATTTGCACACCCACTCCCTTCACATCGATAGAAACATACAGAGAAAATTCCCTTTTTCTTAACGTGGATCTCAAGCCCTGTTGATGGATCTCTATGTCCTTTAAGAAATTCATTGGTCTCATTTACTGAGGGCTGTGTTCTATTTATCCAGGAGTCATTCACGTGCTGCCATGTGACATTCTTAATGCTATAGACAAAAGGGTTTGTACTAGTGTGGGGGAGTAACGTGCATACCAAACATGTGGTATTGCCTTGCATCCAATTCGAATTCTCCCTCACTGTGAAATTAGCATATTGCCAAAATATGTTAGTCTTTGGATCTCTAAGTCCAGTGTTTATCTCTGGCTTTTCTTGTGTGCAGATCCATACCGCTGTCCAGATAGATGCAGCCATCATGATGAAAGCGACTGTAAATGCAAGTCCCTTACAGAGTTGCCTGTTTCCTTCGCCATGGTGAAATGTGAGGTTACTCTGGAGTAGGAGCCTTTTTGCAATGTGAGATGTGGATCCAGGTGTCCCTCTCAGCAATCTTTACTGCAGTGTGAGTAACCAACAACACCTGGAATGGTCCTTGCCAGCGATCAGCTTTCCAGTTAGCCCTCTTGTAGACCTTAGTCAGGATCCAGTCTCCTGGTTGTACAGTGTGTCCCGTCACTGCCGGACTAGGTAAAGACTCCTTCACCCTCCTGTGCACATCAGACAACACAGAACACAGCGTTGCACAATATCTTTGCATGTGATCGTCTTCTAGGGCTAATGTGTCCCTTTTGGGAGCACATCCCGTGTTTGGTGGCCGTCCGAACATTATTTCAAACGGCGAGAGTTTTGTTCTTGATGACACTCTCTGTCTCAAACTCATACAGACTAATGGAAGGGCCTCAACCCAATTTAACCCTGTCTCCTGACAGACCTTAATCAATTTTTGTTTAATTGTGCCATTTGTTCTCTCTACCAAACCTGCGCTCTGTGGATGATAGGCGCAGTGTTTGTGCAATGGCATGCCAATCACATCACTAATGTGTGTCAGGATTTTTCCCACAAAGGAGGGTCCATTGTCCGAGGATATTTTCCTAGGAATACCAAATCTAGGAATAATCTCTCTCATCAGGATTTTTGCTACCGTTAGTGTGTCCTGATGAGTTGTTGGGTACGCTTCCACCCATTTGGAGAACATGTCAACGATCACAAGCACATACTTCTTTTTCTGACATGGTGTCAATTCAATGAAATCCATTTGTAAGTGATCAAATGGCATATCAGGTTCTGGATGTCCGTGTGTGTGGGTTTTTTGAACTGCACCTGCTGAATTTACCTTCAGGCAGGTTAAACACTTTTTTGAAAAAGTTTGCGAGTAATTTGAGAAGCCTTTAACAAACCATTGTTGTTTAACATCCAAATGCAGGTTTATTAAGATACAAACAGGTACTTACAGGCAAACAATACAGAAAAGGGCAAATCCGATAATCGTAGTCGTTACACAAAAGCTAAGTCAAAAACCGGCTCAAACTAAACACACTGACAATAGATAGAATGCTAACGCTTCGAATTGAGGTATAAACAACAAGACGTCGCACCTCAGCTCAGGTGCGGCGTCCTTAAATACCTTGCTAAATGAGATCACGAGTAACAGGTGAGAGATTCAATATTGAGGCGAGGGTGACCTCCTCTGGCGCGGAGGCGTAACTTCAGGGTCATTTGTGACATTCACCAGGTTTGCACACACTGTAGCTGGTATGTTGGCCCATTCCTCCATGCAGATCTCCTCTAGAGCAGTGATGTTTTGGGGCTGTCGCTGGGCAACACGGACTCCACAAATTTTCTATGGGGTTGAGGTCTGGAATGAGGTCCTTGAAATGCTTTTTATGGAGCCACTCCTTCGTTGCCCGAGTGGTGTGTTTAGGATCATTGTCATGCTGGAAGACCCAGCCACGTTCCATCTTCAATGCTCTCACATGATACATGGCCCCATTCATTCTTCCCTTAACACGGATCAGTCGTCCTGTCCCCTTTGCAGAAAAACAGCCCCAAAGCATGATGTTTCCACCCCCATGCTTCACAGTAGGTATGGTGTGCAACTCAGCATTCTTCTTCCTCCAAACACGACGAGTTGAGTTTTTACCAAAAAGTTCCATTTTGGTTTCATCTGACCACATGATATTCTCCCAATCCTCTTCTGGATCATCCATATGCTCTCTGGCAAACTTCAGACGGGCCTGGATATGTACTGGCTTAAGCAGGGGGACACGCCTGGCACTGCAGGATTTGAGTCCCTCTCGGCGTAGTGTGTTACTGATGGTAGCCTTTGTTACTTTGGTCCCAGCTCTCTGCAGGTCATTCATCAGGTCCCTCCGTGTAGTTCTGGGATTTTTGCTCACCGTTCTCATGATCATTTTGACCCCACGGGATGAGATCTTGACTCCAAGGGAGATTATCAATGGTCTTGTATGTCTTCCATTTTCTTACAATTGCTCCCACAGTTGATTTATTCACACCAACCTGCTTGCCTATTGTAGATTCACTCTTCCCAGCCTGGTGCAGGTTTACAATTTTCTTCCTGGTGTCCTTCGACAGCTCTTTGGTCTTGGCCATGGTTGAGTTTGGAGTCTGACTGTTTGAGGCTGTGGACAGGTGTCTTTTATACAGATAACGAGGTCAAACAGGTGCCATTAATAAAGGTAACGAGTGGAGGACAGAAGAGCTTCTTAAAGAAGAAGTTACAGGTCTGTGAGAGCCAGAAATCTTGCTTGTTTATGGGTGACCAAATACTTATTTTCCAAATAAATTCTTTAAAAATCCTACAATGTGATTTCCTGGATTTTTTTTCTCATTTTGTCTCTCATAGTTGAAGTGTAACTATGATGAAAATTACAGACCTTTCTCATCTTTCTAAGTAGGAGAACTTGCACAATCAGTGGCTGACTAAATACTTTTTGACCCCACTGTAAGTATAAAAATGTATAGATCTAGATGGAACAGGAGCAACTTCACCACTGTATTACATCACTTTTCCTTTTACATATACAGTACAATACTTATACTGAACTATACCTTTTTAGAACTTTCTTTAAATTATTACATTTACTTCACATATGTTCGTTTAGAACTGGAGTTAAATATATCTCCAATGACTACCCTTTTATCATTACCCCCAAGCGTGATAATGGTGCACTAAGTGAAGACGACCTGCAGAGGAATGCCAACATCAGCCGTGGGCGAGTTGTGGTGGAACAGGCTTTCGGGAGAATGAAATGCAAGTGGAGAAGACTTCATGATCTCCAAAACTCTCGTCTAGATGTTTTGGTCAAAATCATTGTGGCAGCATGTACACTACATAATATGAGCATCTGTGTAGGCCCGACAAAAGTATGTGCAGAACACCTCCATGGATGCCCGAGACTTGAGGATGACAACATTTGACTATATGAGACGCCTAGCTTTTCACACCATAATACTGTGTATTCTACATGCTGAGTGAAGACATCATGATTCATCACATTCAGAGGCATGTCTGTTTTTTTGTATGATTCATTTAATAGTCTAAACAGGTATATTAATTTGACATTTATTTCAAAAGGTTTCCCATAAAGTTGAGTCAACAACTTTGTGGCAGTTATCTGTTAGAAAATGCTGTAGTATCATAATGAACAGAAACTGTTTTCCAGACTTTAACCAACATTTGGTAAAAATGTCCTTGGCTTACTAGCAATGTGATAACTAAAACAAGGATTTTCAAATTATGTGACCAGTCTTCTTAAAAATATAAACACACAGGTCTCTAACTTAGCAAAGAAACAAATAAATGATTTTAATTAAGTGGATGAAGATATACATAATATAAATACAAATGTGGAAACAAGAAAACAAATATTTACATAAAGTTACTAAACTTTAAAATGACAAAATTAGGTCCTTATAAAAAAAAAACAAATAAGAACAACCTTTAAATTCCCAATAGTTTGAACAGTACCACTGCTTATTAATACGAGTGTGCAAAAGCAGCTCCAAATACACATCGAACAACCAAGAGAATACCAAGCATTTTTAAAAATACATTAATAACAGTGTTTGGCACACAGCTCTAAAGAACATATTTACAAATACGTGCAGGAGTAAGCTTTACTGTTTTTCCAAAAGACCACGTATTAGGCTGTCAAAAGACTTCTGTGATGCAATCATCTGATGCATGATCTCCTCATGTCGCCTCTCGGATTCCTCGGATTCCATTAGGAACTGAAGAACTTGATCATGCCACCCAACATGCTTTTTCTTCCTGTGATGACTTGCAGAAGCAATGGTGGATGCACTTGAGGATTCAGAGGAAGCTGAAGGCTCTGGAGATGATGGCCTGCTGGCAGTGGTTGAGGAACTATGTGAGGACAGCTCACTCAGCCAAGGAGAACTGGGCCGTGAAGTATCCCGTATAAGTGTCTCTGGTTTCTTGATCTCCACACCCCTTGCAGTGCCTATGACTGGGAAGTCAACATCAAGTTTTCCTCCAATCAGTGCTTCCATTTCATCATAGAATTCAAACTTCACGACACCCCTGCCTGTTGATTTGTTGTTGTCTTTTATTTTTTTGAAAGCATCCTCTAGGGTTGCCCACTTTCTTGCAACTTTTGCCTGATCAAACCGCAAATTAAACAGCTCGGTTACTTTCTGTGCTATTTCCATCCAAAACAGCCTTTTTTGGCCACGTGCCATTCGCACTCTAGCCCCCAACTCAGCCAAAGATTTTGGCAAATCTGCATCACTGCTAGTCAGGTGCTCACGCATCAAGTCAATTAGGAACAGAGTCTGTTCTCTGGTAAAGACCTGATGTGGAGGAGGAAGAGGAGGAGGAACAGCAGGAGCAGACTCAGTGGTCGTTGGAGGCATTTCTGTATCAAAGGTAGGCCAGCCAGAGGAAGGAAGGAGGCTGGTAGGGGTGGCAGGGGATAGCAGAGCTGTGGTGGTTGGAGAAGGAATACCGGTGGAACCTGCACCTGAAATAGAATATAAAGGTGTGTGAAAACATTTAACCTGGATAACAATTTATTGAATTATGTTACCATATAAAATTTGCTTATGCAAATATCCCACACTTTAATATCTTGATAAGACTAGAATGTAGTTTGTTTGATCTACAAAACGATGAAAATATTGTAAAAGAGAGATTTACACCTGTACATGTGATTTTGTTGAGGGTGAGCTGGATTGTCAAGGCCTTGTCAAGATACAGGGCAACAGAACCTTGAGGTTAACATAACACCTTTGTCACCGGACCCTGAGGTTGATATAACACCTCTGTCACCGGGATGGTGAGAGCTGAATCCCAGTACAACTTGTTTGCTGCATCTACAAACACTCTGCAATACAGCAGAAAAACTAGTCAGTTACACAGAAGCAAACAAAGCATATTTATATGTAATGAAGCTTGTTAGCTAATCGACTGAATATACCAAAACAGGTGGATTAATGTACGTAAACAACACAAAAATATCTGTGCACAAAATATCTGCTCATGAGGCAAAACTTTTTGGGTTCTTCTGATCAGCTTTGTTGCTATTCTTCTTATTCCGCTAATAAGCTCAAAACTTTTACCATTTGTTGTAGGGCAGCATCCATACCAACAGTCGCCATGACATTTTGTTAATGACATGCCCCCACATCGGAAACTCTGGGCTCATCGAAAAATCCGAGTTTCACACTGGTAAATACGACTGAGTTGCCATTCATGTGCCCTCATCTCGTAAATATGATATTTCCGACACGACTTGAAGGCAGCATATGTAACGAGGGAGGTTGGTGGACTGGTATCACTGAGACAAACCAGCCAAGGAAAACAAGATCCAAGATGCAGAGCACAGAAAAAAAGGAACCAAAACAATCCTAACTATAACTAATAGAAGGGGAAAGCCCTAGGTGGGACACACAACCATGGTCAGCCAACCAGCTACTTAATCCACCAACCAGCTGACACACGAGTCGAGATCCTGAATGCTTATTCCCAACATCTAAACTGAAACGAGAAAGATAAACAGGGAAATAAAAGTTAAAGAGAGATGAATCGACTCGCGAGTCAAATTCAGTTGAGGAATCGATTCGCGAGAGGATTCACTCTAGTACGAGAAGGCTTCTAACACAGAAGCAACGGACTGCTTTGTAGCGCTACTTAATGTTAAATAACTGCGAAAAGTTTCTTCTTAATAAAGTAAGGAGCGAGAGAACACACACCGACCAACCAACTTACCGACTGAGATTAACTCAGTACAGAGACATGCTCGGGGTTTATTTACTTAAATAGCTTCACTCGCAGGTGCTACAAATTAGTGCTAATCAGGCTTTTGGCATTTGTAGTTCTTTCAGAACGGGATTTGTAGTTCTTTTCGTTTCCTGCAGTGAGAAACCTGTTACAGAATATTGTAGTTTCATTACAAAGAAAGCATAATTAGTCATGTTTAATTACATTTAGTTCAGCACAGTGTGTGAAGTGTTGACTAGAGATAAATGCATTCACAGTTGTTGATAGTATTTTTAAAATGTGGCGCTACTTTTTTCCAAAAAAATAGATGTAAAAAAAATATGAGGACACATCATGTATCATAAAAACGTCTTGAAGTATTGTGTTATTACATTTAGCTATAAAGAAAAGCTAGCTGTACTAAGAACCATATAATGTGACATAAGGAAAACACGGTTACTTTGTTGATATGCTAGTTATAAAAGCAACCATTATGTAAAAAGGGCAAATGTACCTTTATATTACAATGTGTATTTGGAAAAAAAATTGTTTACCTTTAAATTGAAGAGTTACTAACCTCAGTATGATCATGTTACGCTGCCCGATCTCGGCAGCGTATTATGGGCGCGCTATAAAACAGCGCATTAGTTATTGGCACACTCGTGCGTTCTGTTCTGCTGTTGTTGTTGCTGCTTTTGAGACAGGGGAAACGACCAATAGATCGCTGATCCGTCACCAGGCAGAATGTGAGGACAACCAACCGATCGTTTGGGTTAGACAGCTGCATGGCCAATCAACGTAACGGATCGGGAAAACGGAGGCGGGACCTATCCTTGAAGAGAGGCGCTGCAACACCTACTCGGCCGCCTTTTTTGCGCTCAGACTGGCTGTGGTCATTAAACTGTGTGTTGCTCTGCCAAATGCGTTCGTGTTTTGTAGTTGGGTGTTCGTTGAGTATTTGGTGTTGCTATCAGTGTTCGTTGTGTTAGTCTGTTCTGTTCTGTCCGGTATACTTGGTCAGGTTGTAAATATTATTGTAAATAGTCATTTTCTCCCACCTTGTAAATATTTGCATAACCACTATAAAAAGTAAACGCACCTTTGTTGTTCTCCGTTTATTTTATGGGTTTCCTGTTTAGTTCATTTTGCTAACACTAGTGGCTTCTTTATTTTATTTATCCTTAGTGTTACGGCTTTTACCTCTAGACTGGGTCGTAACATTATATGGGGGCTCGTCCTAAAGAAATTTAAATATTTCTCCTGTCATTTCTTTTCTTTGTCCTGCATAGCTCATTGCATCTGTTGTCAAACATTTTAAACTTCTACATCACCCTAGAAGTTTATTTTTGAGGGTGGGGGAGAGAAGAGTAGGAAAATAGAGTTTTGTTTGTTTGTTTGTTTGTTTGTTTTTCTTTTGTTTAAATAATGGCTTCAGCAGCATTTAATCTTGCAGAATTTATTCGTGGTCCCAATGTTGCGCAGTTGGACAGTTGTCGGAAGGATGACTTGGGTGAGATTGCAAAGCATTTTGGGGTTAGTGTTTCCAGACAAATGGTTAAAAAGGAAATAAAACAATTGGTGATAGACAGGCTAATTGAATTGGATGTGTTGCAACCAAGTGTTGTGGTAGATACCACGGTTCACTCTGAGGATATGGAGTTGCAATCTGCCTCTGTTGAAAGGGAAGGAGCTACACCTAAAGAGAGAAGGGCCTTGCCTTTGTATACACCTCCAGTGTCTCCGAGGGGATCTGGTGAAGCTAGGTTTAAGGTGCGTATGGCACGTCTGAGGTTGGAGGCTGAGGAAAGGGAAAAAGCACGTTGTGCTGAGATAGACCTCCGGCTCGCAATAAGAAAGCTCGAACTGGAAACCGAAAAAGAGATCCGTTTTCGGGAGCTAGAACTTGGTGTGGCGAAGGCGACACCAAGCTCAGCCGGCGAAGCGGTGACTGATCGGGTCCAGGGTCCAGTGGGAGCTGTTTTTCCTGAAATGCCAGCTGTGGAACCTCTAGAACCAGCACCGGTGCTAGCCAGGAGCGCTGATGTGAGTAAAAACATTGGCCTGGTCCCTCCGTTCAAGGAGCATGAGGTGGATGCTTACTTCCCAATCTTTGAGAGGATTGCAATTACGTTAAATTGGCCAAAAAGTTTGTGGGCTCTTTTGCTTCAATGCAAATTAGTTGGGAAAGCTCAAGAAGTCTGTTCTGCGTTGTCACTACAACAAAGTATGGACTATGAGTTTGTGAAAGCGGCAGTTTTGAGAGCTTACGAGTTGGTGCCCGAAGCCTACCGACAAAAGTTTAGAAGCACGGAGAAGCGCGGTAGTCATACGTTCGTAGAATTTGCTTATGAAAAGTCAAGTCAGTTTGATAAGTGGTGTTCGGCTAGTAACACAACCACGTTTAATGAGCTTAAGGAGCTTATTCTTTTGGAAGAATTTAAAAAGTGCCTGCCAGATCAGCTGGTGACTTATTTAAACGAACAAAAAGTAATGACACTATCCCAAGCTGCGACGCTGGCTGATGAGTTCGCCTTGACTCATAAAACAGTTTTCGTGGGTCCATCGGTCAACACTGGTTTACAAATGTCTAAAAATCGGCCTAGGGTTAAGTCTGTACCGAAATCGGAAAAGAATGAGGAAAGAATTTGTTTTTACTGCCGTGAACCAGGTCACTTTATTGCAGAGTGCGGGATGTTAAAGAAAAAAAATGAACGTGGCAAATTCGTTAAAAAGGTGAATGCATTTAGTTCTGGAGGGACCCTTGTTGTCCCCTCTGTCTCGGTAGACGTAATAGAACCCGTGTTTAAACCGTTTACAACAATGGGTTATGTTTCTATTCCCGGTTCAGAGGAAAAACAGCACATTTCCATATTACGGGATACAGGTGCGGCTCAGTCGCTTATGTTGGATTGTGTATTACCGTTTACGTCTGATAGCTATAGTGGCAGTGACGCTTTACTACAAGGGGTGGGTATGGACATTATTCGTGCCCCGCTACATAATGTTCTTGTTGAACTGCCAGATTTTGTAAAGCAAGGAAAAATTGCTATTCGTCCGCAGTTACCGGTAAGCGGAATTTCACTTATTCTCGGCAATGATCTTGCCGGTGATAAACTTTGTACAGTACCTGAAGTTGTTAATGATCCTTTTAAAAATGTTAATGAAACAGAGTCCGAATTGTATCCGTCTTGTGTTTGTACTCGTGCCATGAAACGAAAATGTCCTGATATGGTTCACTTGTCTGACACTATTTTTATGGAAGAGTTTATGTCACCGCCGGTCTCTGATGTAAAAGATGAAATGGATGTTTGTGACGCGACTGCTGTGAGTAATAACACTGATTCTTTTGTAACGAGAGAAGAACTTATATTAGAACAAAAGAAAGATGCTACCTTAAGGCATTGTTTTAAGTTTGTTGAGACACCTAAATCTGTTAAATCTCCTGGTCAATATTATTTGTACAATGATGTGTTAATGAGACGGTGGTCTCCTGTTTGTATTTCAGATGACCGATCGGATGTGTGCCAGATTGTCGTGCCTCAGCCATTTAGATTGCAAGTTCTCTCATTGGCTCATGATCATCCCTGCTCTGGACATTTGGGAATTCGGAAGACCTATCAGCGAATTCTCCGGTACTTTTTCTGGCCATCTTTAAAATCGGACGTATCCAGGTACTGTAGCACCTGTCACGTGTGTCAACTTGTCGGTAAGCCAAATCAGAAAGTTAAACCTGTACCACTTCGCCCAATCCAAATTAGCTGTGAACCGTTCGAGCGAATCCTAATAGATTGTGTAGGGCCACTACCCAAAACGCGTTCAGGAAATAGTTACATGTTAACTATAATGTGCGCCGCTACTCGGTTCCCTGAGGCCATACCTATTCATTCCCTTCGCTCCCGTGTCATTGTGAAGGCTTTGATTAAATTCTGTACCACCTTCGGATTACCAAAGGTAATTCAATCAGACCAAGGCTCTAATTTTATGTCGAGATTATTTTCGCAAGTAATTAAGGAACTTGCAATAAAACATCAAGTTTCCTCGGCATACCACCCTGAGTCACAGGGAGCTCTGGAACGCTTTCATCAAACGTTCAAAAATATGTTGCGTACATATTGTTTCGAATTGGAGAAGGACTGGGATGAAGGAGTACCGTTCTTATTATTTGCTGTTCGCGACGCGGTACAAGAATCGCTTGGTTTTAGTCCTTCCGAATTAGTTTTTGGTCATGTTGTTAGAGGTCCACTTCGTGCGCTCCAGGAACAGTGGTTGTCCCTGAGGTCACAATCGAAGTCTAAGTCGGTTTTAGAGTATGTGCAGTCTCTTCGTGAGCGAATGGAAACTGCACGAAAATTGGCCGCTCGTTCATTATCCTCGTCACAGGAGGATATGAAAAGGGGGTTTGACCGTAAGTCTGCGCCCCGTTCATTTCAGGTTGGCGATTTAGTTTTAGCTTTGCTTCCTGTGCCTGGTGCGTCCCTACATACACGTTTTTCTGGTCCCTATACGGTGTTAGAAAAATTAAGTAACGAAAATTATTTAATTAGTACGCCCAACCGCAAAAAGAAAACTCGTGTAAGTCACATCAATTTGTTAAAACTGTATCGTGCCCGTCCCTCCCAGCTACTGTCAGAACCAGCAGTGGTGTCGGTGGTATCTAAACCAGGGGGTTGCGAATATTCGCCTGAGTCCGATAGCCTTCATTTAGGACGTTATGGTTTGCCCAGTGCCCGTCTGTTAAATTCGGTGGCGCTAGAAAATCTCGACGCAAAATTGGCTGCGTTATCTCCAGATGCGCAGCAAGAGTTAAAGGCTCTGATTGGCTCTTTTCCGGAACTGTTCTCTGACACCATCGGGCGCACCTCAGTGTTATATCATGACATTGATGTCGGTGACCACCCTCCAATCAAACAACATCCCTATAGAGTCAATCCGACCAAACGCGACATTCTTAAGCAGGAAACGGCGTACTTAATTCAAAATGGTCTCGCCGCTCCTAGCTTTAGTCCGTGGTCGTCACCGTGTATCCTAGTACCGAAATCTGATGGTACATTTCGCTTTTGTACGGACTTTAGAAAGGTAAATTCCGTAACGAAACCGGACTCCTATCCTTTACCCAGGATGGAGGATTGTGTAGACAGTGTTGGTTCAGCGAAATTTGTGACGAAGTTGGATCTGTTAAAAGGGTATTGGCAGGTTCCCCTTACACAGCGCGCGTCGGAAATTTCGGCATTTGTAACTCCTGATTCGTTCCTCCAGTATTCGGTAATGGCCTTCGGGTTACGGAACGCCCCCGCAACGTTCCAACGCTTAATGAACATGCTGTTGTCTAACATTCCCCAGTGCGCGGTTTACTTAGATGACGTAGTCGTTTATACCGAGTCCTGGAAACAGCATATCTCGATTTTAAAAACGGTGTTTACACGTTTAAAGGAAGCCAAATTAGTGTTACATTTAGAGAAGTGTGAATTTGGTAAAGGGGTTGTGTCCTATCTGGGCAAGGTTGTTGGCAGTGGTCAGGTGAAACCACTAGACGCAAAGATCCAGGCGATTCAAAATTTTCCCGTGCCTACCACAAAACGAGAATTGCGACGTTTCCTTGGTATGGCCGGATACTATCGCTGTTTTTGCAGGAACTTCTCAACCTTAGTAAACCCGCTAACTAATTTGTTACGTGCAAACGTATCATTCGCATGGTCCCCCGAAGCTGAGAGTGCTTTTGTTTCGATCAAGACCCTATTAAGTGGATCTCCAGTGTTATCCGCACCAGTGTTTAACGAACCGTTCAAATTAGAAGTTGACGCATGTGACACAGGTGCAGGTGCCGTACTCGTCCAAGAGGATGAGCTTGGAGTTGATCACCCAGTGTGCTTCTTTTCCAGGAAATTTTTAAAACATCAACTCGCTTACAGCACAATAGAAAAAGAGGCCCTGGCGCTGTTATTAGCCCTGCAACATTTTGAGGTTTATCTGGGTAGCAGCAGCAGTCCGATCCGTGTCTTTACAGATCACAACCCATTGCTATATATACACCGCATGGCGAACGCTAATCACCGGCTGATGAGGTGGTCCTTAATATTGCAGGGATATAATTTAAAAATTATACATCGGAGGGGACTTGACAACATAGTGGCTGACGCACTCTCGCGCGGAATTATGTAAGTTTGTCTTTTCTATTATGTTCCTTATTGTGTGGGTTTTGTTTTGTGGGTGGGGGTGTTACGCTGCCCGATCTCGGCAGCGTATTATGGGCGCGCTATAAAACAGCGCATTAGTTATTGGCACACTCGTGCGTTCTGTTCTGCTGTTGTTGTTGCTGCTTTTGAGACAGGGGAAACGACCAATAGATCGCTGATCCGTCACCAGGCAGAATGTGAGGACAACCAACCGATCGTTTGGGTTAGACAGCTGCATGGCCAATCAACGTAACGGATCGGGAAAACGGAGGCGGGACCTATCCTTGAAGAGAGGCGCTGCAACACCTACTCGGCCGCCTTTTTTGCGCTCAGACTGGCTGTGGTCATTAAACTGTGTGTTGCTCTGCCAAATGCGTTCGTGTTTTGTAGTTGGGTGTTCGTTGAGTATTTGGTGTTGCTATCAGTGTTCGTTGTGTTAGTCTGTTCTGTTCTGTCCGGTATACTTGGTCAGGTTGTAAATATTATTGTAAATAGTCATTTTCTCCCACCTTGTAAATATTTGCATAACCACTATAAAAAGTAAACGCACCTTTGTTGTTCTCCGTTTATTTTATGGGTTTCCTGTTTAGTTCATTTTGCTAACACTAGTGGCTTCTTTATTTTATTTATCCTTAGTGTTACGGCTTTTACCTCTAGACTGGGTCGTAACATTATAGCATTGTGAGAAATGTTTATACTTCTTCTGTCTAAACCTGGTCACAATACCAATGTTCCATCTTTAGGACTTCTGTTTGTGTTTTCTTCTTGTAAGCAGAACTGCAGTATTAAGAACTTTGTCACTCTTGGAGGTTCAGGAACCTTTAATTTAGTTCTTATCTGATTACTCTAGATTGCTGGAAAAGTTAGAAAAAAAAAGAAGTACATAAACACTAAATTCATTCTGTATCCTGTGTTAGTACTAGTACTATGTTTTACTGAGATGATTTTACTACATCAGAAGTACTGAGCAAAATCAGATTTGTGACTGCAAATTACACACCTACAGTTATTCATATCTGTGAAATCCTTACTTTTGGACTGTGTGTGTTCTAGCTGGCTGAATTTGTGGAACTTACCTTCATCTATTTGCTCCTGCACTTGACTTACTACCTTTAAAGCCCAGCTCATAACCTATCTCATCTCAGTTTACTTCCACTGAATTACTGGTGGTAATTCTTGATTAGATTCTTTTATGTAAAGCAATGTTGGGTTTGTGAAAGGTGCTATACTGTATAAGATATTATGTGTTTTGTTGTGGAACTAAAGTATTGAATTTCAGACAAAAATTTAAACCATTTATGAAATGACAAAGTTTCATTTATGTGAATGGTTTTTGTACAGTATAGAATGATTTCCTGTCACTGTGGGCTGCAGAGCACAGTAGTAGAGAGCAGAATCTGATACTGCAGCAGAGGAGATGTTCAGATCCACTTGATCTTTAGCTTCATTTATCTTTGCAGATATTCCTGGAACTGGAGGATCAGCTTTTATTTCAATATTACTCTCAGTAATCATAATGATGAATTCTGGTCTGGATGTTGAGTACTGACGATACCACAACAGTCTATCATCATCTGTACTAACACCACTGTAATTACAGGATAAAGTAACAGAAGTTTTCTCCAGGACATTTTCAGTTGTAGAAAGTGGCTGAATTTGTGCTGCAGAATTATAACCTGTATAAAAGGAAAAAGATAAATCAGATTTCTTTCTTTTCTTTATTTCTATCAGATATAAATGTAAGATTTATGTAAAATATTAGTGTGTTGATGTCAAATATAAACATAAATAAAAAATATTGAACAAGAGCTCATGATGTCTTACCTAAAATAATGTGAAGAACACAGAGATGTGTAAGCAGTGTCATGACTGAATTACAGTGTTACATTGTTCATCTTGCAGTTCTGTAGGTTTGAACTCTACCGTCTTTACTTCAACTTCCTCTTCAAATCTGCAGCTGGATCAGATTATAGTAAAATGTAGATGGATGCTGCCACCTTCTGTTTATTTTCCTGTATAATTATTCTGATTGAACAGCTCACTAGCTGACTGTTTTATTCAATACTAATTAACACATACAACTGATCCAGATCACAAAAAGTATAATATATGCCAGGATGTGTTTGATTAAAAACTTCATAGAATGTCACTGTTACAATATAGAATTGCATGATGGTGTAGCTGATAGATTAAATGCTGCACAGCAAAAGGAGTCCTGGAGATCTAGATTAAAGCTTTACCTCTGGTCACTGTTTATAAGGATTTCAGCATTATTCCCTGTGTCCAGTGTTACATTGTGAACAGAAAAGATGTGTTTCATAACATTTTAACAGTTAATCAGATTGCAGTATCGACCTGTGAAAATTCTTCTAACTCTTTGTCTGATCAAATTGCAGCAACCAGAAGTCCTGCCATAGTGTCAACCAATCAGATATGGTTATTCCAAAAGTCTCACTTTAATGAATACAGTATAAAACATGGATGTAAGAGATAAAGAACATTTTTAACAGCCTGTGAAATATTTAATTATCATTATGTTACTCTTGTGTTTAAATGTTTTGGATTATAACAGAGAAAATTGAAAACTGCAACCACTCAAAAATGTTGCATATAGAAGTTTTCCAAACTCACAAATGGTTTAGAAACAAAAATGTTACATAAAACAGAGCAAACAGCTTTAAAGGGTGATTTGCAAAATCCATCCAAAGTTAGAGAGGTCTTTTACACTCCTTTGTACCGAATGATGGAGACTCTCACACCCTGACTCGCTTCATCACTTGTGCATGCAATCATCTTTATATCAGAAGTCCTACACAATCACACACACACACACACACACACACACACACACACACACACACATTTGTAAATTAGGCATTACACCCATGTTATGTTTTCTTACTTAACATAATTTTTCTCCAGTATAATGGAGTTTTTACTACAGTAACAGATTTTATTTTAGCTGTGATCCATTATTGTTGTTGCTGTGCTGATGCTTTAAACGCGGAAAAACAGAAAGTGAACATTTAGAGAAAAGGAACTGATCATTACTGTTGGGTATCTAGAAGCCGATTGTGTTGGAAGTGAAAAAGAGCAATTATTTGTTATTTTCCCAATAATACTTTTATATGTATCACCCATGCTGTGAGCACTGATGTACCATGACAGATGTTGGCTTTTGTACCTTTTGCTGATAGCAGTACATATGGTCCCTTTCTCTTTGCTAAGTAGAATTTGAAAAGGTAACCTCAGCTGACCAAAGAAAACATTTCCACTGTCTTTCAGTCAATCTGCGATGAATTCTGACTTCAGCTGACTAGAGACACCTGCAGTTTTATAGCTGTTTTTGGCATCTTTTTGTGATTTCCTGGACTAGTTTTTGTGAGGTCTCAGCTTCCATGAGATTCCAGAGTCCTACATTATTTAAACCATTTACAAACCTTTTTGAACTGTTTATTTATTTATCTGTTTATATATTTATTTATTCATATATTTATAAATGTATTATTTATTTTATTAAGATTATTTTGCATGTCTAGGGCACACTGAGCTTGGTTGTATATAATTAGCTTAAGTAGCATACTAAGTTAAATACAGGTTAATTAACATAACAATTACCAATCACTGTTTACAAGGTTGTTATGGGTGTTAAATATCATGTTTTGTTAAATAATACAAGATACTAACAATCACTCAGAGAGAACAGGTGCTATTTATATTGTACTGTGTGTGTGTGTACGTGTGTGTGTGGTTAACTGATAAGGTGTAAAAGGAAAAACAAACTTTGATCTTCGGAGCTATGAGGAACTTCAAATATGTGAGTTTTTGTACAGCATCTCAATAGCTTTGTATCACTGGGCTACTACTTGAAGAGCACAGTGATAGAGAGCAGAATCTGTCAGCTGTAGACTGTGGATAATCAGTTCAGTAGATGTATCGTCTGTGTTTGACCCTAATCGAGAGTCAGTGGGGTTGTACTCCTGATCACTACGTGATTTTGCACCTTTATACAGTAAAAACTGTGGTGCGCTGTTAGGATTTAGTTTGTACCAGTAAAGATCAATGTTTGTGCTTCTGGACTGATATGAACATTTTAGAGTAAGAGTCCCTGTTTCCTTTGCAACAAGGTTGGCATCTATTGGCCCAATTTCATCTGCAAAACCACCTGTTGTAAGAAAAAAAGAAAATAATGTTAAACAAAATTCATTTGTCAGCAAACACAATGTAATAAATCAATAATGTATTAGTATTTGTTAATAAATCTGTTTATTATTACCTGATGCTACAGTGAGAATCAGTGTTATGTATCTCCAAATGTGCAGCAAGTTGCATAGTTGAGGCATTTCTGAACACAGCTTTGTGAGTATAACAGTTCTGTATGAAACTCGACACCTACATCTCCAGGAAGCCACACACAGGAAGTGCAGATGCTACAGCATAACTACACACATCAGTATCTATTTGGATTTAGTTTGATAGTAGTGGAAAATGTAAATTAATTTCTTACATTTTTAAGAAATAAAGAAGCTTTACAGAGACCCCAAATGAGTGAACCCAAATAATAGTGTACTTACCAAATCAAACACCTACATACACACAAAAATAAATAAACAAATATATAAATAAATAAACCATAAAAGTTTTGACATGTAGCTCATGTAGTGGAAAAAAGTAGACTTAAGGATACTAATCTTTAATATGCACTATAGTGTACAGCTATAGTTAAAATGGAACAACTATTTTTGTACTTATTATACTTTAATTGTACAAAAATAATACAAAAACTTGTCTTTAATTGTGTTAAGTGTACTACACTGTACTAAAATGGGACTTTTTAAAGTATATTTTTACATTTTCAGCATTTAGCAGACGCCTTTATCCAAAGCGACTTACAGTACAGTGTACAATCTGAGCAATTCAGGGTTAAGGGCCTTGCTCAAGGGCCCAACAGCAGCAACCTAGCAGTGGTGGGGCTTGAACCAGCAACCTTTGGATTACTAGTCCTGTGCCTTAACCACTAGACTACAGCTTGCTTATTTAATTCAATTTTAAATACACTACTGAATAAGTTTTTAACTTCATGTTTTAAACACATTTAATCAGTATTCCAAGTGCTCCGATTATGCTACTATGCTCCGAGTACATTAGAAATATAACGAAGATTGACATCAAATATATTTACTTTAAAATACTCTGTCAGTTAAAGTACACTTCTACATGGTGTCCCAAAATGAACTGACATTTTAAATTTGCTGCCATTTTTTCGCGGCAAAGCCTAAGTTTGAGATTTTTAAATTGCTGTCATTAGTAAACGTTGAGGTTAATTAATGAAAAGGTACAATCGAACAGCATGTAGAAATTGTAAAAATTCACTTTAAAAATGGTGATGTGAATTGGCCGCCAAGATCATGTGACTTGACACCGTTAGACTTCTTTCTTTGGGGTTATCTTAAGGATAAAGTGTACACCAACAAACCACAATCCATTGAGGACATTAAAGAAGAAATTCAACACAACATTGCTGAAATTTCTCAGCAATTATGTCAACGTGTCATGAAAAATTTCATCAAAAGAGTGAACATGTGCTGTCACGGTCAAGGGGGTCATTTGTCAGATGTTTTGTTTCATACATAACCTCCATGTCTTTACTTTTAAATAAAGCAAAAACATTATTAATGTTCAAAAAATGTGTTTTATTAAAAATGTCAGTTCATTTTGGGACACCCTGTAGTTTCTTTCTTTCTAGTCTCGATTATTTGTAGTACCTAGAAAGGTTTTTATGAGTCACGCACTGATCTCCATTTTTACCTCAGTTATGGTAATTTTAGATTCAAACTCACGAGTTCAAGATGTCAGCGCTCGTGTGCTTGTGTGTTTTACTGCTGCGTCATCTGAACGCTGCAAGCATGTTTATTAACACCTACTAATATTTATACCAGCTTGTTGTTGAAGTGAATGTTTTTACATGTTATTAAAATCTGATTTAATCAGTAAGTTAAATTGATCTGTAATACTGATGATATGTTTAATAAACTGTTTAGCATTATTGTGAGCAGTGCTTCAGACTTAGTAATAGAGTAATAGAGTCCCCACTATACGATCACGACAAAAAAATGATCTTCCTCACCACACTCCCCAGTACTACAGTTCACCAATTTTAATATTTATTTACAGGTTTTACATTACATATTTACATCTATTTATGTTGTTCATTTGACTGTTTATTATATGTGCATGTGTAGCACTTGTGTGGACCTCAGTGGTATGTTTGTGTATATTTTCGCACCCCCTGGAAAAAAAACCTCACTGTTTTGGACAATCGCATTTTACGGACCAGTGTCCCCCCCCCCCCCTTTTAATTCCGTTAAATCAAGGTTCCACTGTAATTTATTTTCACTCTTTAGTTTATTAATTAAATAACATAATTTTTTTTAATTATTCTTTTAATAAAACAAAATTGT
Source organism: Trichomycterus rosablanca (assembly GCF_030014385.1). Lineage (NCBI taxonomy): Eukaryota > Metazoa > Chordata > Actinopteri > Siluriformes > Trichomycteridae > Trichomycterus > Trichomycterus rosablanca. The sequence continues at coordinate 11,286,255 of NC_085991.1, forward strand.
ACAATGTTGTACCATTCCCAGGAAAAAATGTACTGTGAAGTTTTACAGTAAAACTGTTAAGTTTACAGTTAAACCATAATAGTTCACAGTTCTACTGTCATTTTTACAGTTTGACCATGAGTACAACTGTGAACTCTCATGTTACCATGAAGTTCATTCTAACCTTTTCAGTGTTTAATAATATTGACTGTGAAGTTTACAGTAAAACTGTTAAGTTTACAGTTGAACCATAATAGTTCATAGTTCTACTGTCATTTTTACAGTTTGACCATGAGTACAACTGTGAACTCTCATGTTACCATGAAGTTCATTCTAACCTTTTCAGTGTTTAATAATATTGACTGTGAAGTTTACAGTAAAACTGTTAAGTTTACAGTTGAACCATAATAGTTCACAGTTCTACTGTCATTTTTACAGTTTGACCATGAGTACAACTGTGAACTCTCATGTTACCATGAAGTTCATTCTAACCTTTTCAGTGTTTAATAATATTGACTGTGAAGTTTACAGTAAAACTGTTAAGTTTACAGTTGAACCATAATAGTTCATAGTTCTACTGTCACTTTTACAGTTTGACCATGAGTACAACTGTGAACTCTTATGTTACCATGAAGTTCATGGTAACCTTTTCAGTGTTTAATAATATTGACTGTGAAGTTTACAGTAAATATGTTAAGTTTACAGTTGAACCATAATAGTTCATAGTTCTACTGTCACTTTTACAGTTTGACCATGAGTACAACTGTGAACTCTTATGTTACCATGAAGTTCATGGTAACCTTTTCAGTGTTTAATAATATTGACTGTAAAGTGTACAGTTTAACTGTAAACATGATATTGTTGAATTGTGAAATTCAGTCAACTTACAGTTTAAAGTTCAACTAAGAATAGTTCATAGTCACCTCTTCTAATGTTTGATGTTTACAATAATTTACAGTTTAACTATGTCATATAGGTAAATGACAAGATACAAATATCAAGATAATAATAATGTATATAATATTTATATATTATTTAAAGGAGGTATGTGAATATAGGGTGTAAGTGTATGTGTGTGTGTGTGTGTGGGGGGGGGGTAAGTTAATTACATGACATGAAAAACGTGTCAAAAAGACATTATTTACATCTAAAAAACTAGATGATTAACAATATTCCAATAAAAAAAGAATACAGCACATATTTACATATTTATAATATTACAAAAATACAAATAACCTCATGCAGACAGGACAAATATTACATTACATCAATATTACATCAGACAGATGACTTTATAACCTTTTATTAAGCCTATTCTGCGCAAACCTCTCTTCTACAGACATCATGTCAGTCTGGACATCTGGGCATGCGTACATGCGCACTTGATTTGAGACTGTTATCTCAACCAAGCGTCTCGAGCTTCGCGTCAGGTGAACCGCGCGAAATACAAATGTAGAGTCAGTTTCAGTGATTTAATTCTCACAAACGAGTCTGTTAAAGTACGCGCTGTGTATCTGCTTAAAGATAAAGTTCCTGCCACATGTGTTATTGAGTCAGAGCTTATTAAAGGACAAGAATCTGACGACGGTAATCTCGTCAACGGCTAAACTGTTATCTGGAAAGTGAGAAATGGATAAAAAAGACGTTGGTAAAGCGGTGCCCTGCTAACATGCTAAACTCCTGAAGCTCTATGGTAAGTCAAAAACTTAAACCGTTTATAATAATAAACAATAATATCTTTACTGTGCCTGAAATGTTATTAAAAATAAGTGGCCATATTAGAAAGCCGAAAATAACACAGGTCTCAGGATTCTATGTCTTCAAATTAGTTACTTGGGACGTTAGCTAAACCATTAGCATTAACAGTCTGTTATCTGACGGTAGTTGATTGTGCACTTTTTAAATGCCTAGTAATACTTGCAACGCGTTAAGACTGGTGCACTTACTTAGTTTATAGTGTTGTTAGTGCTGAACTGCACTATAATAAACCTATCACTTTGTATGATTTTAAGTGTACAGATAATATTACTAAGAAATGAACATAGACAAGTTTGTAAATGCTTTTAATACTTCCTACGAGACAATTCACCTTTTATGTCTTATTTATACGCATATCTCTACATTAATTAAATGTGGACGTTAACCTGCAAGTTGCTCTTAAAATAGTAAGCCCACCAACAACCCAGGGAAAACCCTGCATTCGTGCCACTGTGTTTAAGCTACTTTAGCATTCTGTTAACTACATATTTTAAATATGAAATTAAAAACAGTATTTATATTTCAGGAAAATGGTCACATGTCAAGGAGGGCTGCTGTGGTTGAGAGAGTCTCAGTGTCCAACAGAGAAGACCCGGGTATTGTAGATAACAGTATCTGCCTACATTCACATCAGCACATAAGGATGGGTTTTCCATATTCTAGTTCATGATAATAGCAGCAAGTTTGATATTCAGTACATTGCTTTACAACCACATCCACAGAATGTTGCTGTTTTTTGTAGATAACTCAGATAACTACATATTCTAAATCATTTCATTCTAGGACTATGCTGTAAAAGAGAACATTGCCTGGATCTGGGAAACTTAAAGTAAGTGCTAGTTGATTTTTTAAAAATAGATTGTGTTTAAAATATATTTGTGTAAAAACATGTAAAACAACTCACTTCTTTACAGTTTTGGTGCTGACAATGTCTTTTCATCCATCCATTCATCCACCTTTGTGCCCGCCTGCCCATCTATATATGCTTAAAGCCCTGACTGTTTTCAACTTCTGTTGGGTGTGTTACTACGGGGTAAATGCTAAACTGTGCACTGATTGCATAGCTGCTGATTAATTGTTTGATTCTTTTTCTAGTAACTAGTGAATCAGATGGGCCATGCCGATCCATCTTAAGGTAGTCTGGGCTACTAAAATAATGAAATTAAAAAAAGATCTGTCTGCGTCAGTGCATTAGTGCAGATGAAGGTAAGTCATGTTTTTCAGCAATAAATATTTTTTGCACCATAAGAATTAATTGTAAGATCACAAAGTTATTATATCTCGTCATATATTGAGCACTCAAACAACAGATTATATTGAAAAAATGAAATACACTGTACTTTGTCTGTCACTTTAACTTCTGCTTAAGATCAATCAATCTTTTGAACATGTATAAACATATGTCTGCATTTATATATTGATACGCTCATCAAGTATATGTCTTATGATACATCAGATGTAATGCATTGCTGATCAAATATTTTAGGGTCCCTGTAGCTTAGAGGTGATGGCGGCAAATGTTTGATTATTTATTTTATTAATTTATTTATTTTTGCATTTTTAAAGGTGGCCGAACAGATTTTCCCCATGAAGGAGGTCCAGAAAGTGTACTTCACCAGCAAATTCAACAATGTGGACAAGCTAGGAAAACAAGAGGTGTAATTCATGTCACAATTCATGCCCCACACACACACAAAGACATAGGACACATCCAAGCACCCAATACTGCCATAATTAAATGCATAGTGAATGATTATAAATTAGATTTTTTCATTATATATGTATAGAGTTTATATATAGATTTATACCACAATACATTATTCAGTTATCTAATTGTATATATTACTGTATAATAAAAATATATTATTGTATAATTACCATCGTAAAATAAATTATTAAGTGTAATATAATTATTTTATTATATAACAAATACAATTTATTACTATTATTTTCTATATTACTATTATTATTGTACATTTAACATTACAATATAGAATGCCAAGTTGGTAAATGTGTTATCAGTTTACCATTTAGAAGGAATCCTTACCAGTTGTTTTTGTGCCTGTGTTTGAAATTATACCATTGCTTAATAAATGGAGTTGTGAGATCTATACATTGTATTGTATTGTATAATGTCAAAGTACAGTAATTACAATCAAAGTAAACTGTGAAGTTCAGAGTAAAATTGTTTACTAAGTTTACAGTGGAACTGTTAAACTTCACAGTAAAATAATCAATCAGGTTTACAGTTTTACTATGAAATTGTTTATAGTAGAACTGTGAAATAATTCAGTGTTTTACTGTGAAAGTTCATAGTAGAACTGTCAACTAGATTACTATGAAATTTCACAGTAGAACCATGAAGTGGCCAAATTACCATCAATTCATAGTAGAACTGTAAAATAATTCAGTTTTACTATGAAATTGTTTATAGTAGAACTGTGAAATAATTCAGTGTTTTACTGTGAAAGTTCATAGTAGAACTGTCAACTAGATTACTATAAAAGTTCACAGTAGAACCATGAAGTGGCCAAATTACCATCAATTCATAGTAGAACTGTAAAATAATTCAGTTTTTACTATGAACTTTTTTATAGTAAAACTGTGAAATAATTCATGGTTTTACTGTAAAAGTTCATAGTAGAACTGTCAACTAGATTACTATGAAAGTTCACAGTAGAACCATGAAGTGGCCAAATTACCATCAAAAGTTCATAGTAGATGAAAGTTCACAGTAGAACCATGAAGTGGCCAAATTACCATCAAAAGTTCATAGTAGAACTGTAAAATATTTCACAGTTTTACTATGAAATTTCACAGTACATTTTTTCCTGGGTTGTACCAATAAGTCACTTTATGTAAAAAACACTTAACCCTTAAGAGATCCTTTAATATTCTGACGCCTTTGTCCCTAAGGACAAAAAATGGCCACTTCCCAAAAACTGCTGTAAAAACATCATACATTAATATTTTTTGGAATTTTTAACCCTTTACAGGCCAGTTTGTTTGCATAGCACCACTGTTTTTTTTTATCGAAAAAAACAAAAAACTAAAATAATTTTCATAAAAAACATTTCAAGGAGCATTTGATTCTCATTGTTATTAGGCCCTGAGGTGGGTCAATGATTGGCAGCAACATTGATTTTAATGCATTTAAATTTTTTTTGCAATATCAGATTTAAAGAAAAACTCACACTAGTGGTCCTAAGGACAAAAAATGGCCACTTCCCAAAAACTGCTGTAAAAACATCATACATTCATATTTTTTTCCACTTTAAATGAGTCAAACTTTTACATCTACTTCTGCCTGAAACATACATACCAAATATTAATGATATTTTTGGATTTTTTAACCCTTTACATGCCAGTTTGTTTACATAGCACCACTGTTTTTCATAGAAAAAAAACCAAAAATAATTTCCATAAAATACATTTCAAGGAGCATTTAATTCTTATTATTATTAGGCCCTGAGGTGGGTCAATGATTGGCAGCAACAATGATTTTGGTGCATTTTTATTTTTTTTGCAGTGTCAGATTTAAAGAAAAACTCACACTCGTGGTCCTAAGGACAAAAAATTGCCGCTTGCCAAAAACCGCTGTAAAAATATATCTTTTTTAATCAAAAAGGGGGAGAGGGCAAAAGAGAGAGCGAGAGAGAGAGAGAGAGCAAGTAAGGGAAAGGGGGACAGACAAAGAGGGCGAGAGAGACAGACAGACAGACAGACATACAGAGAGTATGTCTGAGTGTGAAAGTCTAGTTCAGGTGGCGCCGAGGCTGCAAATGGACAGAATGTGGTCCTTGCATGTGAATATTCCAAGTGTACAGCGGGTGCTCCAAACTCTTCTCTTTCTGTCTGTGCAGAAGTCGAACTGCCTCCTGCCCTTATATTTATGAATGAGAGAGGGGCCTGCAGCAGCACCCTGCATATCTGCACCTATCCCTGCAGCAGCTGATGAGCGGGGAAAACACCCCCTCTTTTTGATGTGTGGGGCATTCCTCCCACCTTGTACGGTGTTTCGTGCTTAGGAGCAGCACATTCCTGCCCCGTCAAGGGAAGTAAGAGACCAGTGTGTGGGTCTTCGTAAAAGCAAAGGTGGAGGAGAAGAGCGCTTTTGCCTGAAGCAATTGAGGGGAAGCTCAGGCTTGTGTCGGTAATTTGTGAGCCTTCTGAGCAGCTCCTCTGCCAGTGTGAAGGAGGTGGAAAATTGTCACAGGTAATGATGTGTCCCTGGAGCCCATCTGTCATCTCCAGGACCACCCTCATCCCCTGGTTGACTTCAGTTGGATTGCCAGAGGCTAAGGGTTGATTTATTTTTTGACCTGTAAACACCGGTCGAACCTATTTTGTTTTGGTTCTTTCTACTCATCGTTTTTGTTATTGAATTAGTTTATAATGCAGAGTGTGGTCTTCAAAGAGAAAAGATTTATGAAGTTGGACACACACACACCGTTATCCAACATCAATAGTGATACACACTTTTCAAGACACTTATTATTTATTTTTTTACACACACACACACACCATTATCGAACATTGAGAAACATCGTGAAATTTTGCTGCATGCTTTAAAAGGGAAAAAGTAGTGCCAACTGTAAGAAAAATATATAAATTAAAAGTTGAAAGCTAGCAGTTCAAAATGAAATCTTAACCTAAACGAAAGCATTAGTTTATGTTCAGATAAAGGTGGGTTAAAAAATTGCGTTTTCAATAGTTTTCAATGGGACATTTTTTGTCCTTAGGAACAAATGTGTCAGTTTTTGTGTAGCTTAGCCATTTTAGGCTAATTTAAGGAATTGAATATCCTTTGGCAAATATGAGCTGTATTTATTCAACACAGCCAAAATGTTTAAAAAAAAAAAAAAAAAAAAGGCACAAAATGTCCCTAGGATCTCTTAAGGGTTAAGTAAATCTTCGTATAATGTGTTGAAAGTGCTTTAAGTGAATTACTACAGTACAGTGGACCCTTGAGTTATGAACGGTTTACCATACGAACATTTCGGGTTACGAACGCTCTTTTCCAACTTAACATATGAACAAATTTCAGATTAAGAACTGAAATTCACGAAACACGTGACATCACAAACAAGTTAACTCCGACCGTCTCTCTCTATATACGTATTAGGCAGCAAGTGAACATTTTATCCTCAAAGTTGATGTGTTAGAAGCAGGAAAAATGGGCAAGTGTAAGTATCTGAGCGAGTTTGACAAGGGCCAAATTGTGATGGCTAGACGACTGGGTCAGAGCATCTCCAAAACGACAGCTCTTGTGGGGTGTTCCCGGTCTGCAGTGGTCAGTATCTATCAAAAGTGAGAAGGAACAGTGGTAAACCGGTGGTCATGGGCGTGCACATGGGGAGCGAAGGCTGGCCTGTGTAGTCTGATGCAACAGACAAGCTACTGTAGCTCAAACTGCTGAAGATGTTAATTTTGGTTCTGATAGAAAGGTGTCAGAATACACAGCGCATCACAGTTTGTTGTGTATGAGGCAGCACGGAGCAATGAAAGAAGGTGGCCTGGTTTGATGAATCACGTTTTCTTTTACATCATGTGGATGGCCGGGTGCGTCGCTTACCTGGGGAACACATGGCACCAGGATGCACTATGGGAAGGCAAGCCTACAGAGGCAGTGTGATGCCTTGGGCAATGTTCTGCTGGGAAACCTTGGGTCCTGCCATCCTTGTGGATGTTACTTTGACATGTACCACCTACCTAAGCATTGTTGCAGACCATGTTCACCCTTTCATGGAAACGGTATTCCCTGATGGCTGTGGCCTCTTTCAGCAGGATATTGTACCCTGCCACAAAGCAAAAATGATTCAGGAACGGTTTGAGGAGCACAACAACGAGTTTGAGGTGTTGACTTGGCCTCCAAATTCCCCAGATCTCAATCCAATCGAGCATCTGTGGGATGTGCTGAACAAACAAGTCAGATCCATGGAGGCCCCACCTCACAACTTACAGGAGTTAAAGGATCTGCTGCTAACATCCTGGTGCCAGATACCACAGCACACCTTCAGGGGTCTGGTGGAGTCCATGCCTCAACGGGTCAGGGCTGTTTTGGCAGCAAAAGGGGGACCAACACAATATTAGGAAGGTGGTCGTAATGTTATGTCTGATCGGTGTACAGTACATCATAATGAAGCTCTCCTTCATGGCCACAGAACATTACTCATGTTTGTTTCTGTAGTATTTAATAATAGTATTTAGTATTTATACATTTTAGGTTTTAGTGTGTTATTATTGTGGTATTAATGATGTTTGGGTAATGTATGTTTTGGTAAAATACGCTTTGATAACTGTTGTCGGATAAAAAAAAAAACCCTAATAGTCTTTAAAACTTGGGAATTAGTAATAAACTGTGATGAATATGACTGGTAATATTTTTGGATGCATCTACGTGCCTTATTGCTTATGACTTATTTACAACCATACTGTACTACTGCGCCCTGCAGCCCACAGTGACAGGAAATCCAGCTATACTGTACAAAAACCTGTTATCAGAGGAGGGAGCTATTGTCATGTTTACATTTTATCACTTGCTGCTTCTTGTATCAAAAGTCTGTTTATCTAATAAACAATCAGTGTTTTAGCTCAGTGGTCCTTAAACGATTTTGTCTCATTCTTCCTGCAGACACTTCTGAAGGTGTATAACAGCACAGGATGTTCATTATCTGCACATTTGATATTGGGAAGGTTAGGACTACAGACTGGCTGCATGGACGTCCCTGCAAAAGATGTCCTCTTAAAGTATGCAAGTGTGTACGCAAGATGGTGCCGGTGTGGCTGGCTAGCCGTCAGTGTCACCTACCTGTTGTGTATATGGTGGTATTGTTGGTCTGTGTTTCCGTCTGTGATGCATCCACTCGTTTGGTGTATGACCGTCAAACTCTTATCAGAATATGTTCCACGCTTATGGATTTACAGAACTGTCAACAAGAGAATTTACATCCTGAGTTTATTGCCTTGTCCCCTGTGTGTGTCCCGTGTTTGCCTTGGTGCCGGCGGGGAAGGTGCCGCAGGAGGCACGGAAAACACAGCGGAGTCTGGCTTAAGATTAGGACACAGATCAGGGATTCAGCAAGATCCCGATCTACTAACTTTGCACCTGATTTTGTCCACCACTACACACTGGAATTTAAACCTGTTTATCTCAGGTGTGTTCAGCCTGACATATCGGCGCTCAGCTGGCCTGACCGGGTACGCCCACTTCGCCGTAGAAGAGAGGGAGCGGTACTCGCAAACCTACGAGAACTCGGCCCGGAACCGAGCTCGGCCGCTGTGTACACCCCGATGAAAATGGCACTGGCCAATGTGAGATCGCTCACAAACAAAACTTTTATCCTGAAAGATTTCTTCTTAAATCATCAGTTGGATTTTATATTTCTAACTGAGACATGGCTCAGTGTGGATGAATTTAGCCCTCTACTGGAACTGTGCCCTCCGGACTGTTCTTTTTTAAGCTGTCCAAGAGCCACTGGAAGAGGAGCGGGTGTGGCTGTGGTTTTTAATAACCGATTTAAATGTGAAGCTCTTTCAGTCGAACATTTTACTAGTTTTGAAGTGCAGCTTATAAAACTGGATTGTAGTAATCCTCTTATTTGTGCTCTTATATATAGTCCACCTAAAGTGGTTGGTAATTTTATCAATGAATTTTCTAACTTTTTGGCTTGGATTATACCTACTGCAGACAGAAATTTAATTCTGGGGGATTTTAATATTCATGTCTGTTGCCCAAACAAACCTACGGTCAGTGAATTTATGCACCTAATAGAATCTTTTAACCTTGTACAATCAATCAGTGGTCCCACTCATAGTCTCGGTCATACTCTTGATCTTGTTTTATCTTATGGTTTTTCTATTGATGATACTGTAATCGAGGATGTTGGGTTTTCTGATCATAAATCAGTATTTTTTAATATCACAATGCCAATGCAAGCCACCGGCACCAGAGCTACAAGTTGTCTTTATCGGCCTATAAACTCTGCTACGGCAAGCCTTTTTTCAGACTCTTTTCTTAAGATGTCCCCACTAGGGTGCAATGTGCTTCCTTTATCTAATTTAACTGCTGATGATTAGGGATGTATTTGTTTTGAAATTATTGGTTAATTTAAAATGTAGGTTTACAGTACAGCTTTGTACATTTGTACATTTTTTTCATTTGCTTGTACAAAGTTTAGTGGCTTTATTTAGTTAGTTTATTATGAAATAGTATTTCATTCATTTATTGTTGTACTACTGCTTGCTTGTTGTAGTGATTATTTCCTGTCCAGTTGTTAACCACTATGGTGGTTGAGCAGCTATGTCTGACTCTCCACCTCCACCTCCAAGGTCCACAACAGAATGTTGTCCAAAAAATAAGGCTTGATTTATTTGACATAATACAAGAAAGTGTCACTTGGAGGTCTGAAACTAAAATAAAAATAAGGACTGCAAAGATAAACTTGCTGTAAATTTACTGTAAATACAAGAAACTGCAATGCATGATTGGATTTCCGTTTTTTAGGCGGGAGTTAGAAGCTTACACCAACACCGTTTTCTTTTAATCAGTGTCAGCAAAACGCGGTGTTGTTTGATTCTGAATCCGGTCTTAGTATATGTCTATATTCATGTGGTAAACCGCACTTTAGGAAACAAAAACACTTGTTTTTATATCGGGTCCATTCAAATGTGCCTTGACAGTTGAAGTGGTTGAATCGCAAACTTTATTTAAAATGAGGTGCATATTAAGGTATAATATTTTTATAAAGTAAATAATTTACACTTTAGATTTAGACTTTCGATGCTTTTCTTTTCATGCATTTTCTCCCCATTTTCCTCCCTATTTAGCGCATTCAATTTTGTCTTCCGCTGCTGAGAGATACCAGATTGCATCCGAGGAGAGCACGTCACTGTACACGCCTCTTCCGACACGTGTACAGCCCTCCTCTTTCTTCCGCCAATCAGGGTCCGTACACAGCGTATGAAGTCCCACCCACCCACACATAGTCCGGCCCCCACCCTGCAGATACGGTTGCCAATTAGTATCTGCTGCAGGCACTGCCAATTATGCCCGCTAGATGGCGCCCAGCCGACCGGAGGCAACACCGAGTTTCGAACAGAGGATTTCTGTAATGTGAAGTGCTACCAAATGTAGCGAAACATGCTGAGAAGATTATGGCGGAATCAAATATTAATTCTGTAAACTCCATGCCACATCTGTGTTTAACCGCAAAGACGGTTTATCTCCAAAGACTGTTTATGACTTTCCCCCGTTGGAATGTCTCCGAGTTTACAACCCCAGAGGGAACCCTAAAACGCTTTTCCCCACTCCTACCCTTCGTTAGAAGGCCTTTTTGACACACATATGTTAATCCCCAGGGGATCTTTATGACTGGTTAAGGGCTCTAAAGTTGCCAAGGTAATTTGTGGACTCCACACGATCTGGACATTAAGTTGAGCTTTGGCGCCGGCAAAGACCAGCCAATTGTTTACATTTAAGGATGCTAAAGACCTGGAAAATGCGGATTCCGTTCAGGGAACGGCATCGTAAAAGATAGAAACCTGCTTTGACCCCCACACACTGGCTACCCCTAATCCACTTTTATGACCCCCAGAGACTGTGTGTCTACATACACACACACACACACACACAGGAATCCAGAGACTGGGACAATATGGAAAATGAACTAAAATAAGTTCATTCTAACCAAAGGACCTTTTAACAATTACTTTGACAAATTTGTATGTGTTATGATACAAGTGACGTGTGGCTTCGTTTGTTTTATTTACTCTTCATGGACCTCATACAAGTGTTAAGGATGTGAAGACCCATGCTGTATGCTTTGATTCAATATGTGTGATTTTTGTATGTGGTACTGGCATAATCCATAAATGACTTAAGATTTTCTTTTATAATTTTAGGTACTATTAAGAGTTGATTTAGAAGAACTTCCACAAAGATCTAACTCTTACAAGACTTAATTTGTGAACCAACTTAATCAAACTCATGTATTGTTGTATTTTAGCGCCACCTGCTGGTTGTCAGTAGTTTAAAATTCATGGTGGGAGGAGACCTGTCGCCACATGACCTCAAAGACAAGTTTAAACTGATTGGCTCTGCCTTAGATAACTCTGTTCTGTTCCCTTAACTCTTCACAAAGGCTCGCCTTGGGTTTTTAAACTTCTCAAAGAAGGGCAAAGAGTTCTAAAGGAAAAAAACTTCTTCAGGAGTGGAGTTAGAGCTCAGAGGAGTTCTGAAAGATCCAGTAAAATGAAGTAGGTTCCATTTTGTTGGAGAAGGCCACAAGACCTTCTAAAAAAAGGAACACATGGTAGCATGCCTGCTAACCATTAGCATTCGCAAGTTTGGGTTAAACAAAGTTCGCGTTTGGACAAACAAAGTCCTTATTTGACTGCGTGTAGGAAGCCAACTTTTTAATGGAATAGCACCACACGTGATGACCGGAGAATTCGGACCTGTAGAGAGACGAAAGAAGAAACATCATTTGGCCATACAGGACACCTTCTGTACGCGTGTGTGTTCGAGATTCTTCGGTGAAGAGACGCTGAGAACCGCAACCGTTCTACCGGCTAAAGACCGAAATGCAATCTACAAAGACAACCGCGAGGTGATCCCCGGCCTGTGTATTCCTCTTCTACCTCCTACGGCTGAGGCCTCCAGGTAACACGTTCCGTGCTCTGGTTAAAAGGTTGGGTTTCACTACAATTATTTTATTCGTTCCACTATTTCCGTATACTCTTTAATTAGATCTTAGAAGGGTTTCCTTCCACCATCCCATCGTAAATCTCAACCTAATTTTACATAATGGTTTATCTAACAATGTATGCATGAATCTTAGGCCATTTAGGTAGTAAGCATTGTATTCGTAGTGTTATTGTTCGTTTAATAAACATTATCATTGTATGCAACTTGGCACAGTGTTTTTAATTGCTTTGAGGCGAGAAATAATCCATTTTAAAGAACTCACAATCAGAGAAAAGAGACTTGTTTACGTATGATATTTTAAAACTTAGGTTTCCAGCGGTCAACCTTTAAATCTAAAATCGCTGGTGGTGCTCCGTAATAAAGGCTATTAATTATATAATTAATTAATCGATCATTATTTTAATCCAATTAATACTACACAAAATATACATATTTTATTTAAAGCAACTAAAATATATAACTTAGGTGTTTGGTTTTTGTACAGTATGTTATGATTTCCTGTCACTGTGGGCTGCAGAGCACAGTAGTAGAGAGCAGAATCTGATACTGCAGCAGAGAAGATGTTCAGATGCACTCGATTTTTATCTTCATTTATCTTTACAGAAAACCCAGAAATTGCAGCTTCTTTATCAAGATTACTAACCAGAATAATGAACTCTGGTCTGAATGTGGAGAACTGACGATACCACTGCAGGTAATTTGTACCAGATCCTTTGTAATTGCAGGATAAAGTAACAGAGTCTCTCTCCAAGACAGTTTTAGTGGTTGAAACTGAATTAATTTCCTGTGCGCTGTTATAACCTGTGTACAGAGAAAGAACAATGTTTATTTATTGAAAGATATAAGTGTAAGAAAAAAATAACTTAGAAGAATCTAGCAGCGGATACATTGTAACTTCTATTTAAGCTTTGGATAAAGGTTCTCATGTGTTATGTGATGTTACTTCTCACCTAAAACAATGGAAAGAAGACACAGAAATCCAAACAATGCCATGACTGAACTGCAGAATAATGTAGCTCAACACCTGCTATCATATCTTATGCATAATTAAACCATTTCCTCTCTTTAACTTCCTTTTCCAGCAGTACAGCCCTGTTACAGGGTTTAGTAACATGTAGATGGAGCCATCATGTGCACACTTACACTCATTACATCTGTGTGGAACAAAACCTACCATCTATTTGTACTGTATAACATGCAAATATTATATGTAATATGTTTATTCTTACAGAACTGCTGTCTTTTTATATTTGATGTAAACATTAACTTAAACTCTTGATTTATGTATTATTATGTATTTAATGTATTGCACTACCGGCACATAACTGTTAGTACATTTGGTTAATAATAAGTGAAGTATTTATCATGGTAAGCAATAAGCCAAAGACACTTGCAAAAAGTGCACTGAAAGACACGTCAAAAATCTGCACACAAGCATTTAGAAGGAAAAAAAGAAGGCTTACCATATAATCCCAACAGCACTGTACCTACTGTAAAATATGTACAGGGTGAGTCAAAAGTCTTAGGACACTCTTTTATTTCAGAAACGAAAGGGAAAATGACATATCTGAATACCCCAGCAAGTAATGGGTGAGGGGGCCTATCTTTTAGGCTATGTCCGGAACATGGCCCGCCATCTTGAAGGCCGCCATATTGGATCAAGGGCAAGTTTTTCCAATGGGAAGGTGGACATGTAGCATATCAACAAAAAAAATTTCTTAGAAATTGATAGACGCAAGATATCTCTTGTGTATGGTTCTCGGTACCTCAGATCCAACAATGCAAGTCTTGTCAAAGTGGAGAGAAGTGACTGATGCTGGCGTCAGCTGATAGCGAGCCCTTTAGTTTTCCATATGGTCTAGCGGTCAGGATTCCTGGTTTTCACCCAGGTGGCCCGGTTCAAATCCGGGTCACGGCAGGGTCTTTTTGTATGCTGCGCTTCAAAGTTTTCCATTCTCTCATTGGTCAAAAGACAGAAATGAGGCCTGAGCTTCAGGAAAGTCACAAGCTCAGTCCCACAGGGGCCAGTGGCGCAATGGATAACGCGTCTGACTACGGATCAGAAGATTCTAGGTTCGACTCCTGGCTGGCTCGGTTACCTTGTGCCTCTTTTGTCTTTCTAACTCCTTGTGTATGGTTCTCGGTACCTGAGATCCAACAATGCAGGTCTTGTCGAAGTGACTGATGCTGGTGTCAGCCGATGGCGAGCTCTTCAGTTTCCCATATAGTCTAGTGATCAGGATTCCTGGTTTTCACCCAGGCGGCCCGGGTTTGACTCCCGGTATGGGAATTCGTCTTTATGATAGGACTCGAGCAAAACTTTGCCTATTAGTTCACCTGTGCCATGTTGCTGTAGCTCAAGAGGCTTGTTCTGTTGGAACTATGACTGCAGTCTATCAGGAAGCAGTGGACGTGAGCTGGACGTGGCTAACGGTTGGAATGCCGTTATCGTATAGTGGTTAGTACTCTGCGTTGTGGCCGCAGCAACCCCGGTTTGAATCCGGGTCACGGCAGGGTGTTTTTGTATGCTGTGCTTCAATGTTTTCTATTCTCTCCTTGGTCAAAAGACAGAAATGAGGCCGGAGCTTCAGGAAAGTCACAAGTGCAATCCCTCAGAGGCCAGTGGCGCAATGGATAACGCATCTGACTACGGATCAGAAGATTGTAGGTTCGACTCCTGGCTGGCTCCGTTACCTTGTGCCTATTTTGTCTTTCTAACTCCTTGTGTATGGTTCTTGGTACTTCAGATCCAACAATGCAGGTCTTGTCAAAGTGGAAAGAAGTGACTGATGCTGGCGTCAGTGTTGTACTCATGGAAAGGGTAGAAAATAAAAGACTAAAACGTGATGTTTTCTCACTGCTGTATTAAGAGTTGCGTTTCTCAGTATTATAAATCACAATTTACCAAACAGTAATTATCACACAGTATAGGTCACTACTTTAACCAAAAGGTAAAATATATAAGCATGTATTTACTTAAACAGGCACCACACTCTACCACAGCTTCTACTATGCAGACCTCAGAAGCGCTTTATGCTAATGCTAAACTGCATGCTTCACTAACCAGTGATAATAATGATGTTTTTAGTATGTTTATCACACAGAGAAAAACCCACATAACCACACCAGTAAGTTCTTAAACTGTTCAGATTTACACTTTCATGGTATAAATTGTGTTTAATACAGTATCATACCTGAAAAGGGGAGAGAATAAATGAGAAGACTTAAATGTGATGTTTTCTCACTGCTGTATTGCGAGTTGTGAGGAAAACCCGCGAGAGCTCACCCTAAGCGCTGTTTAGGCATTAACCTCGCCAGTTGATGAAACTGACAAGAGCTCCCCATACTGTCTATTTAGGCAAAAACTATTGCACATCAAAAAAATTAATTATTCCCTTAAGAAATCACTTTTCTAACCATAAAGAAGGGATATTAATTAATTACTTTTCCCATAAAAAGGTAATGGTGGGGTGATGGACTGCTAATCCATTGTGCTCTGCACGCGTAGGTTTGAGTCCCATTCTCGTCGAACACAACACCTTTTAAACTCTTAATGCATGCACAATAATCCAGCTCCACAAATCCACAAAGTGGAGACCTTTAAACAACGTGTGGTTACTAATCTGTATGTCATTAACATTGTATTTAAAAAATGGCTGTATAAGATAAACTGCTTCTATTTGGTGTTACAGTTGTGTTTTGTTTTTGTGAGCAGTGCCAGTATTTTGCACAGAGCTGAAAGCAAGAATTGCAGAGGTCTTGTTCAATGCTTAAAAGTCTGGTTTTCGACAAGGAGGGGATTCGAACCCTCGCGTGCAGAGCACAATGGATTAGCAGTCCATCGCCTTAACCACTCGGCCACCTCGTCTTGCTTTTCCTGCTTGTTTCTGGTCTGATTGGTCTGATTGGTCTGATTGATCAATGTAGATTTTGTAGATTTGTAAAAGACTGAAGAGCAGAAAGCTCATTTTATTTTAGTTCTCTTTAAAACTGACTGTTAACAAATAATGCACTTATGCAGTGTGTGTGCACATTCTGGTAAACACCCAGATATTTCTTAAAGGCAGTGTAGCTGTTCAAGCCGTCTGGTGTTGATCAATCAGACCAATCGGCCCAGAAACACGTTTTCCTAGGCAGGTTGAGACGAGGTGGCTGAGTGGTTAAGGCGATAGACTGCTAATCCATTGTGCTCTGCACGTATGGGTTTGAATCCCATCGTTTTTGAAAACCAAGCCTTTAAACATTGAACGATACACCTGAAACTCTTGCTTTCAGCAAATGGATTTGTGTCAGTACCATATCATTTACACTGCTGTGATGGCAGCATTAATGCAGGAAAGTACATTGAGACTTTAGAGCAACATATGCTGCCTTTAAGTAAGTAAGTAATTTATTTATAAAGCACATTTACATCCAAAGTGCTGTACATGTTGAAACATAAAACACATATATAAAAAGCATCACAAAGTTTAAAGCAGTAAAACAACAGAAAACGCTGACCATGACACTCATCCAGGAAACGCTAGTCGGAAGAAGTGCGTTTTTAATCTAGATTTAAAAACAGAAATGGAGGAAGCGGCCCTGATGTCCAAAGGTAGACTGTTCCACAATCTCGGAGCAGCAACTGCAAAGGCTCGATCACCTTTGAGCTTCAGCCGTGACCGTGGCACAGCCAAGAGCAATTGATCAGATGACCTAAGTGATCTAGGAGAAGGATAGAATTGGAGCAAGTCTTTTATGTAAGATGGCGCCAATCCATATAGGGACTTAAAAACAAATAGAAGAACTTTAAATTGGATCCTGTAGCTTACAGGAAGCCAAAGGAGAGATGCCAGGACAGGGGTAATGTGGTCACTCTTCTTTGTGCCTGTGAGCAGACGTGCTGCTGCATTTTGGACTAGCTGTAACCGAGCTAATGAGGACTTACTTATACCCATATACAAACTGTTACAGTAGTCTAGGCGACATGAAATAAGGGCATGAATTACCTTTTCCAGGTCTTGTGGTGACAAAAATGATTTGATCTTAGCAATTGATCTAAGGTGAAAAAAGCTGCTTCTAACAACAGAGTTAATTTGTTTATTGAATTTCAGGTCAGGATCAGATATTACCCCAAGATTCTTTACCTGTGATTTTTTACATAGTGTGACAGTTCCCCAATGTTTTTTATTAAAGGATATGTATATTTGGGAGAGCCAAAGAGAATAATTTCTGTTGTATCTTCATTCAGTTGAAGAAAACTATTTGCTAACCAACACTTAATCTCGTTCAAACATTCCTTCAGGCATTTAAAAAAGCACAAATCGGTTAAACGCAGGGGAAGGTACAGCTGGGTGTCGTCGGCATTACAATGAAATTGAATACCATACTTCCTAATGATTTTCCCCAAAGGAAGCATATATAAAGCAAACAGTACCGGCCCCAGGATAGATCCTTGAGGAACCCCACAGCCAATGGTAGAAATAGAAGAAAATAAATTACCGACATGTACTGAGAAGGTCCTATCGCAAAGATAAGACTTAAACCAACTCAGCGCTGCCCCCCTGAGGCCAACCACATGCTCAAGACGTTGAATGAGCAAATTGTGGTCAACAGTATCAAAAACGGCGGTAAGGTCCAATAAGACTAAAATAGCACACTTTCCTGCATCTGCTGCAAGCAGCAGGTCATTAGTCACCTTTAGGAGGGCTGATTCTGTACTATGAAAAGGTTTAAAACCAGACTGAAAAATTTCAAAGATGTCATTTTTTGTCAAATGAGCCCACAGCGGTGAAAGCACCACTTTCTCCAATACTTTAGAAAGGAAGGGTAGTTTTGAGATTGGTCGATAATTATTAAGTATAAAAATATTAAGATTATGTTTTTTAAGTAAGGGCTGCACAGCAGCATGCTTAAAACATGCAGGAACAGTACCAGAAGATAGACAGGCATTTATTATAGTCAACAGAGTAGGACCAATTGTATCAAATGTTTCCATAAGGAGGGAAGTGGGGATAATATCACCAGGGGAGGTTGTGGATTTCATGCAAAAAACCACATCTTTCAATGCAGAAAGAGAGATGGGCTCAAAAAGATAGAAGCTGTGCAAACACCCCAGATTTGAATGGGGGTCATTGTTAGAGGGTGTTATACTTAATTTGATTGTCTCAGTTTTCCCCATGAAAAACTGCAGAAAATCCTCACAAATTTTAGAGGACTCGACAGGGTAACAAATAGGTGGATTTAGAACAGAGTTAATGTTAGTAAATAAAACTCTGGGTTTGTTACTGTGCCTAGATATAATATTTGAAAAATAGCTTTCTCTAGCCAGCTTAGTAGCTTCTTGAAAAGCAAACAGGCAGCTCTTTAAAATCTCAAAAGATACCTGAAGCCTGTCTTTCTTCCATTTCCACTCTGCTTTCCGACACTCTTTT
Source organism: Trichomycterus rosablanca (assembly GCF_030014385.1). Taxonomy (NCBI): domain Eukaryota; kingdom Metazoa; phylum Chordata; class Actinopteri; order Siluriformes; family Trichomycteridae; genus Trichomycterus; species Trichomycterus rosablanca. Next base: position 11,305,113 of record NC_085991.1, read on the forward strand.
CTAAGGATGCGGATATTATCATTTACCCATGGCTGATTGGGTTTACCCTTAGCCCGCCTGGTTGTAAAGGGAGCCACAGAGTCAAGGATGGATGAGCAGGTGGAGTTAAACATGGTGACCAAATCATCAGCAGTTAAATTAGATAAAGGAAGCACATTGCACCCTAGTGGGGACATCTTAAGAAAAGAGTCTGAAAAAAGGCTTGCCGTAGCAGAGTTTATAGGCCGATAAAGACAACTTGTAGCTCTGGTGCCGGTGGCTTGTATTGGCATTGTGATATTAAAAAATACTGATTTATGATCAGAAAACCCAACATCCTCGATTACAGTATCATCAATAGAAAAACCATAAGATAAAACAAGATCAAGAGTATGACCGAGACTATGAGTGGGACCACTGATTGATTGTACAAGGTTAAAAGATTCTATTAGGTGCATAAATTCACTGACCGTAGGTTTGTTTGGGCAACAGACATGAATATTAAAATCCCCCAGAATTAAATTTCTGTCTGCAGTAGGTATAATCCAAGCCAAAAAGTTAGAAAATGCATTGATAAAATTACCAACCACTTTAGGTGGCCTATATATAAGAGCACAAATAAGAGGATTACTACAATCCAGTTTTATAAGCTGCACTTCAAAACTAGTAAAATGTTCGACTGAAAGAGCTTCACATTTAAATCGGTTATTAAAAACCACAGCCACACCACCTCCTCTTCCAGTGGCTCTTGGACAGCTTAAAAAAGAACAGTCCGGAGGGCACAGTTCCAGTAGAGGGCTAAATTCATCCACACTGAGCCATGTCTCAGTTAGAAATATAAAATCCAACTGATGATTTAAGAAGAAATCTTTCAGGATAAAAGTTTTGTTTGTGAGCGATCTCACATTGGCCAGTGCCATTTTCATCGGGGTGTACACAGCGGCCGAGCTAGGTTCCGGGCCGAGTTCTCGTAGGTTTGCGAGTACCGCTCCCTCTCTTCTACGGCGAAGTGGGCGTACCCGGTCAGGCCAGCTGAGCGCCGATATGTCAGGCTGAACACACCTGAGATAAACAGGTTTAAATTCCAGTGCGTAGTGGTGGACAAAATCAGGTGCAAAGTTAGTAGATCGGGATCTTGCTGAATCCCTGATCTGTGTCCTAATCTTAAGCCAGACTCCGCTGCGTTTTCCGTGCCTCCTGCGGCGCCTTCCCCGCCGGCACCAAGGCAAACATGGGACACACGCAGGGGACAAGGCAATAAACTCAGGATGTAAATTCTCTTGTTGACAGTTCTGTAAATCCATAAGCGTGGAACATATTCTGATAAGAGTTTGACGGTCATACACCAAACGAGTGGATGCATCACAGACGGAAACACAGACCAACAATACCACCATATACACAACAGGTAGGTGACACTGACGGCTAGCCAGCCACACCGGCGCCATCTTGCGTACACACTTGCATACTTTAAGAGGACATCTTTTGCAGGGACGTCCATGCAGCCAGTCTGTAGTCCTAACCTTCCCAATATCAAATGTGCAGATAATGAACATCCTGTGCTGTTATACACCTTCAGAAGTGTCTGCAGGAAGAATGAGACAAAATCGTTTAAGGACCACTGAGCTAAAACACTGATTGTTTATTAGATAAACAGACTTTTGATACAAGAAGCAGCAAGTGATAAAATGTAAACATGACAATAGCTCCCTCCTCTGATAACAGGTTTTTGTACAGTATAGCTGGATTTCCTGTCACTGTGGGCTGCAGGGCGCAGTAGTACAGTGCAGAATCAGATACTGCAGCAGAGATGATCTCCAGTTCCATTTTTGTTTTGGTTTTGTAGCGTTTCATTGAGATTCTTGGGTCAGACATTTGAGCCGTTTTAACATCTTCACTACCGTCAACAATCAGCTGCAAAAATTCTGGTTTTGATCCAAGTTTTTGTTGATACCAGTAAAGACTACGAACTGATCCATCATATGTACAGGACAGTGTGATGCTGCTTCCTTCAGTTGAAGAATAGCTGGTTTGATCTGGTCTAATGCTCTCTTTATATGTTCTGATATAAAACATTATAACAATTTATAACATTTAGTTAATATCATATTAAACACATTTTTCTAAATATAAAATGTATGCTTCTAATAGTAGAAAATTAATACAAACATATTTAATTATGATGCCTATTGTATATCACTTACCATTATCATCAACAATAATGAAAATGAAGAAGAGGAGGAACATCATTGTGCTGAGTGTCTGATTCAGATCTGGCATCCAGAGTTGAAAGTGTCTCTGCTGTATGTAACCACATCTGGCTCCCCACCCCCAATCCAGTTACATCCATGTCAACTCATGTCAACCTTTATCTGATGTTGTGAAGATAGACTAATAAACCATTGTACTGTAAATAAATAAACACAAAAACTTTATGTAGATAATAAAGTATAGCTGCAGTTTATGATGTGTTTGTTACTACACTTCAACAGCATTCAGATGATACTAATATTTCTATTGGCACATTACTGAAACACTAAATTCATTCATCTATCTATCCATCCATCTGTTAGTTTTATTTTATTGATTCTGAATCTCTAGATGACTGGTATAAGATGTATGTTTACAGGTGTGAGTTTAATGGTAGTTTAATGTTTAAGTGGTAGTTAAAAAGGTACTGTGGTTAATACAGTGGTTTAGTAAAAGTCTGATTATTCAGTAGCATGTAGATTCAAATGCTGCTCTTTATTGTGTTATAGCTTTATTCATAATCATGCTGATGATTAATTGAATCTTCTTTTTATTTACTACCTTCCCAGAATATAGACCTTAACTAACTCAGCTAAAATGGCAATCGATGTAAACAGGGGCAGAGGTACATTAGTTGTTAAGATGCTGTATGAGTAATTTGAAGCAATTGAAGGTATTTAAACCTCACTGCTGTGAGGTTGCCACTGTTGGGCCCTTAAACAAAGCCCTTAACCAACAATCGCTTGCATTGTATAATGTATATGGCCACAATTGTAAGTACCTTTAGATAAAAGTGTCTGATAAATGCTGTACATGTAAACAATAATTTTTATCTCTATTTATTATTGTATAGTACTGTATATTTGGACAACTGGTGTTACAAAAACTTGGGACTTTAACAGCTTGTCATTTTGGTGTATTAGAGATTAACTATAAACAGACAAATAGCTCCCTCTTTTGAGGAAAGCAGGTGCTGTCAAAGTTGTGTTTTTGTAAAGTGTGGCACTGTGAGCTGCAGGGTGCAGTAGTACAATGCAGAGTCAGATACTGTAGTTGAGAAGATATTGATGGAACACCTTTATATGTCATATTTACATTAACCCGGGAACAGTACAATAAAATTCTGCTTTTGCATATCACCGCTGCTTTGGAAGTCAGGGTCAGAGCGCAGGGTCAGCCATTGTACAGCGCCCTGGAGCTGAGAAGATTAAGTCCCATTGTGACCAGTAACAATAGCACAAACAGTGGAAATGTATTTTGTTGACTAACAAGGCAAAGAGTAAAGTGTACAAGAAAAGTAATTAACCCTTTGAAATAAAAAAAAAAAAGACAAATAAAAAAACAAACAAACCTATTATTATTGAAGGTGATGCTCTATGTTAATATACCAATACTTCATTATTAATATAAGGACTTCAAACTTGCCACTCAGGGTCCAGGACCTACTTTTTGTTTTTTTTGGCTTTTTTGTTGGGGCAGTCCGGGAGTCATGCATATAAAGGTGCAGTTGTGTATCAGGTGGCGGAGACTGTTTTGATTTTTGGTTTGCTCCTGTCCATTAAGTTCCTGTTTGTTTGTTTTGATTCATGCCTAGTTTAGTCTTGTTTCTGTTTGTCTTAGTCTAGTTTATGTTTAGTTCTGTTCAGGTGTGTTTAGTGTAGCATTTAGCTTAGCGTTTAGGTTTCATGTGTTTAGATTAGCATTAGCATTCAGCATTTAGATTAGCATTTAGCATAGGTTTGATTCCTCCATGTTCTTCAGATGTTTCCACCTTGTTTATGATCCCAGGAGTCAGTAAACATTCACCAGTTCACCTTTAATAAGCAACTAAACTTAAACCAGCAGTTTATTTTTTAATGAACTTTATTTTAATGAAGGAAAAGTTTCTGGTGTCATCGTGTCTTTGGAGGTTCTTCATTTCATCTCCTCCAGGTTCTCCAGATGATCAGGAGGAACGATCTCTGTGGGGCGAGAACGTTCTGAAGGACGCCACAGCGCTGCAGAACACAGCAGAGCCGATGAGACATATTTTGAAGACGGCAGCACCAGTACAGGGCGCACGGTCCAGCGGCTCGTTCTCTTCATCTTCAGCATGTAGACCGGAGACACGGGAGCACCAGCGGGCACGGACACGCCTACACAAAACACACACACATGTTACAGCAACACTCCAGCCTTCATCTGCTCACTAGGATGAAGATCTAGATCTGAAAATAACCCACCTTGATTCTCCACTGTGGTCTCCATCAGTCTCCCACACTCTTCAGGTTGGGTTATAAATGTGGGAGCAATCAGAGCGTGCTCATCCTGGACGTTCTGCTGCTGCACCACTTCATCAGATGAGGACCTGAAGATCTTCTCCAGAACAGCCTCAAGTGGATCTGCTGGATAAATGAAACCTGATTCAGCACCATGATGGATTAAACACCACACAGCTCATAAAACTCCTTCAAGATGTACCTTCAATCTCTTCTATAACCGGGTTCTGCTCCTCTGGGTTCTTCTCCTCCATGCTCTGCTCCACCTGCTTCTTCTCTTCCATTTCTATCACCTGTACCTCTGGTTCCTGCCCTTGGTCCGGTAGAACCTGTGTACTCATCCCTGCGTTCTCCTCATTTCCCATGATCTGATGTTCCTCCACGTTCGTCTCCTCTTGCCGCTCTTTCTTTTTGAGTCTCCGCCACCATTTCTTCTTCTTCTCCTTCTTCTCAGGTTTGGGTTTGTGCGGCTCCTCATCCTCAGACGGGGCGCTACAACATCACAACTTCTTAAACCAGAACATTTTAGCTGCTGCTGCTTCGATGCTCCGTCTCAAAGTGAAGCAGCACCAGCACAGGAGCTCAGATCAGAGCTTGTAGAATGTTGTGACATCATCATGATGTCACAGTGTGTGCTGGAGCTGAGAGCAGAGCTGATGATCACAGCACCACTCAGTGTCTTTAACATTCACTTCAGATGTGGACACGCCCAGTGTAGATCTGTATAGCCAAAAGTATGTAGACACCCCCAGAGATCACACACACACACACCAAAGCATTTCTACTGTAAATTTAACTGAAGTTAATATTACTCACCAAACCCCAAATAGATTGTTGTATTTGTGTGTGTGTGTACATGTGTGCGTAAATGTGTGTGTATATACTGTATATACACAACCCCAAATCAGAAAATGCAAATAATAAAAAAACACAGAGTTTCTTACATTTACTTTTACTTCTATTTGATTGCAGACAGGATGAACCTGAGATATTTCATTTTTTATCTGCTCAACTTCATTATATTTATTAATAAACATCCATTCCTGCATTTCAGGCCTGCAACACATTTCAAAAAAGTTGGGACAATAAAGCAATGTTGTCATTCCTTTTCACCACACTTAAAAGACGTTTCGGCACCGAGGATACCAAGTGATTTAGTGTTTCAGCTTTTATTTTGTCTCATTCTTCCTGCAAACACGTCTTAAGATGTGCAACAGTACAATTCAATTCAATTTATTGTCACATACATAGTCATACAAGTACAACTAGCAGTGAAATGCTTTTTAAGATAAGAAACAAGAAATAATAAACACATTAGGATGAGGGGATAAAAAAAAACCCAGCAACCAGATTGTGCTCTCAGATAGGAGCACACTGTGATAACATGAAAAAAAGCCCCAACAGCACACAAGCACATATAAACATAACATAACATAATCACACAACCAGCCACAGGTAGGGATATGGGGATGATGAAAAGTAACCACTACAGGAGGCAGCCATCTGGCGATTCGCAGCTATGACAGCGCGCGCTGCAGACTCGTCCAACCATAGTGGTGGGATGAAGCTAAGAGTGGAGACGTTGGTTTGGGTAAGGAAAGAGTTTCTGTCAGTTCCCATTCTGCAGCAAGAAGGAAAAGTCTGTACAAGTTCGCGATAAAATGGCTGTTTTTCAGCTCTTACTGGCCAGAATGAAAAACAGTCAGTGAGGGGGGTAGGTACGTAGCAGCAGATCTTCCGGAGGCATTTACTTATCAACAAGGCCGTTGCTGATAACAGGGGAGCCAGAAGCAGAAATGACTTCTTGTTTTGTCTGAGGCAAAATTTAACACAGACTGTCAGAATTAATGCATCTCTGGTTCATCTCATTTCGCAAAGCCGCTATTCTGTCCAAGATGGTATCCATACTCCGACTCAAATTCATAGTCTGAGTTCCCACGGCTCTACCCACCATCTCAATCAGGTTGGGCAGTTTCTGGAAACCTTTGACAACTGACCCAACTCTTTTAATTTCCCGATACAGCAGGGTACCGCCTAATCCAATCAGCGCGAACCCCACGAACAAAGTTCCAAATAGATAAACATCCTCGATGTCCTCCAACGAAAGAGGTGCCAAGCACACGACTGAGTCCATCGCGTATCCTGCCATCTGCGTTCCGTCGGGGCATATGGGTTCCCCCGAACCCGAACTTCTCGATGAGAAGATGGTGTCAATAGCATTCAGAGACCATTTAACCAATTCCATAATTTGTTCTTTGAAGAGCAGTGCTGAGAAAAATCTCTGTAGAGCAGAGTGACGAGACAAGACCATACAGGAGAAGCCAAGCAGGGTAGATAAGGGAGGAGGGAAAAGTGTGTCCTGTCTCCACGAGAGCCAAAGAAAGAACGGGGTTGTCGTCTCATTTTTTTGTTTTAAAATTCTCCACACATTCTCTATTGGGGACACATCAGGGCTACAGGCAGGCCAGTCCAGTACCCGTACCATCTTCTTCCACATACCATAACAGACCCTGGCTTTTGAACTTGTTGCTGATAACAGTCTGAATGGTTCTTTTCGTCTTTGGTCCAGAGCACACGGCATCCATTTTTTCCAAAAAAAGACCTGGAATGCTGATTCATCTGACCACAATACTGTGTGATGGTCCATCCTAGATGCCACCGAGCCCAGACTAGTCAACGCTGCTTTGGGACATGGTTAACATAAGGCTTCTTTTTTGCACAGTAAAGTTTTAAGTGGCATTTGTGCATGTAACTCTGTATTGTAGTGCTTAACAATGGTTTGCTAAAGTAATCCCTCACCCATGTGATTATATCAACTACCTCTTATGACCCACATTGTTTGGGACAAGTTTAGAAGTTACATCATAAAGTATGGTTGAGATACACAGTAAATTCACATTATAGCCTGGAGATAATGTTAACATGCTAATTTCTTTGAAAAATGGCTTTTTGTACAGCATAACTGCAATTCCTGTCACTGTGGGCTGCAGGGCACAGTAGTACAGTGCAGAGTCAGATACTGCAGCAGAGACGATCTTCAGATCCACTCTCTTTTGCTTATTGTAGAGTATCATGGACGTTCTTGGGTCAGGTGCTTGAGCTGTAGCAACATCTTTAATACCTTCAACAATCAGCAGCAGAAACTCTGGTGTGGATCCAAGCTTTTGTTGATACCACTGGAGATTATTGACTGATCCATTATATGTACAGGACAGTGTGATGTTGCTGCCTTCAGCTGAAGATACGCTGGTTTGGTTTGGTGTAATGCTCTCAGCAGCCTCTGCTATAAAATCATTTAGCAATTTACGACATTTAGTTAATAATAAATAATAACAAAAAGTTGTGCAATCGTTTAGTTATAGTGAAGAACCAGTTAAACATGATGCTTATTATTTAACACTTACCATTATTATCAGCAATGATGAAAATGAAGAAGAGGAGTAACATTGTTGTACCAAGTGTCAGATTCAGATCTACGTAGAATAGAGTTGTTTTCATTGTATGTAACCACATCTAGATCCCCACCCCCAATCCAGTTACATTCATGTCAACTCTGCCTTCATCTGATATGTGTTGTTACACAGTTAAACAGCATACAGACCACTAAAGTAATTAAACACAATTAAATGCCACTAATATTTCTATTGGCTCATTTGTTTTGGATTGTAGATCCTAGATCTGTCGATTATTGGTAGGTTCAAAGTGAAGTTTACAGAATTGATTGTGCAAATATTTAGTGACTAGAAAAGGTTGATGTAAAATTTGATGGTAATTTATTAATAAAAATATTGTTAATACAGCAGGTGAATAAAAGTCTTCATTCATCATTAGCATTTTAGATGGTGCACTGTCACCTCACATTGATCAAATCTCCTGGGTTTGATTCCCAGGTCCGGGTCCTTTCTGTGTGGAGTTTCCATGCTCTCCCAGACAGTTCTCTCTTTGTCTGGTTGAGAGGCAGGTGTGTCCTGTGATGGACTGGCAGCTTGTCCACGGTGTTTCCTACCTTTCGCCCACTGAATCAGACCCATTGCAACCCTGAATAGGATAAAGTGGTGGTGAAAGGGGCAATGAATGAATGATTTACAAAGTCACCAGTGCACAGACCTTCAACAATTACAGCATCAGTTATATTTCTTATTTATGTTGTATTGTAAATCCTGGTGTAACAGAAACTTTAACATTTAAAACAGCTTTGAATCTATAAACATGTAAAACAGACAGATAGCTCCCTCTTTTGACAAAAGCAGGCTCTGCCAGTTGCTTTTTCTCCAGTGTTTTGGATTTCCTGTCACTATCATTTGCAGTGTGAGTTGCATATTGCAAAGAAAGATACAGCAGTAAAGATCCACTGTCTGGCCATTTATGTAAGGTTGGCAGAATTTGGAGGAATTTTACTGCTTAAAGAGCAATAGCTCAAGCCTAGGATGAAAACCTGTGATGTCTCTCAGGCGACACTGTATCAAGAACCGTTATCATCAATAGTTCATATACACTTCATGGGCGAGGGATTACTTTGGCAAACCTTTTTCCAGCCCTACAATCCGGAGTTACATTTACAAAAGCCACTGATATCAGCAACAAGTTCAAATGGGCAGGTTCTATCATGGTATGGGGGTGTCTCAGTGCCCTTGGCAAAGGTAATTTACACTTCTGTGTTGGCAGCTTTAATGCAGTAAAACATAACCACAGCAACATAGGCTGTCTTCAAGATGACATCTTTTCCAGGGACGTCCATGCATTTTCCAACAAGACAATGCAAAACCACAACAACAGTACTTTACTTCGACTTCCTCTTCACATCTGCAGCTGAATTAGATTATAGTGAAATGTAGATGGATGCTGCCACCTTCTGTTTATTTTTTTTAAACAAAACTGATATTTACGCCAATTTACCACCTCCTTGTTTCTACACTCACTGTCCATTTTATCAGCTTCACTTACCATATAGAAGCACTTTGTAGTTCTACAATTACTGACTGTAGTCCATCTGTTTCTCTACATACTTTTTTAGCCTTCTTTCACCCCATTCTTCAATGGTCACGACCCCTACAGGACCACCACAGAGCATGTATTATTTAGGTGGTGGATGATTCTCAGCACTGCAGTGACACTGACATGGTGGTGGTGTGTTAGTGTGTGTTGTGCTGGTATGAGTGGATAAGACACAGAAGTGGATCACTCACTGTCCACTCTTTTGGACACTCCCACCTAGTTGGTCCACCTTGTAGATGTAAAGTCAGAGACGATCGCTCATCTATTGCTGCTGTTTGAGTTGGTCATCATCTAGACCTTCATCAGTGGTCACAGGACGCTGCCTATGGGGTGATGTTGGCTGGATATATTTTTGGTTGGTGGACGATTCTCAGTCCAGCAGTGACAGTGAGGTGTTTAAAAACTCCATCAGCATTTCTGTGTCTTATTCACTCATACCAGCACAACACACACTAACACACCACCATCATGTCAGTGTCACTGCAGTGCTGAGAATGATCTCTATACTATACCTATATCCTTTGTGGATTTTCTCTTGTGCTCGAGTCTCATAAATATTCATCACTGCTAATATCCTCAGTGTCCCTGTCTATTTTTTTTCTATTAGTGTATTCGTTTTTCCTCTAATTTGACTGGCGATTTTTATCACGTTCATGGTTCAGGGTAGTATTTTCCTCCACATCTTTCTGTGATAAGGTTTTTCAGATGTCCCAGCACCCTCAGTTCTTTCCCTTGATCTGGAGCTCTCTCTGTTTCAGGGAGCCTGGCCACCATAGTGTCCTAATTGACAGAGTCAACCAGATCATTTTTTGATGGCCATGCACAAATAAGATGCCCAGGTCTGCCACACGAGAGACATGTTATTGTGTCAGTAGTAGCAAATACTGTATAATCAAAACCGTCCACACGGAAACAGGTTCAATTTTGTATTATTATCATTAAGAACCATGTACACACTACGTCTAAATAAAAGTACATGTTTTAAAAGTGGAGATTTGCTCCCAATCGAGATCTTTTTCATTGGGGAAACCATTTTTCCGTATCTGGATAAAACTTCTATCAGTTGTTCGTCTTTAATGAACGGCGGTACGTTTGATATGGTGATTCTTTTTGCTGGGGTGGAAAGAGGAAGAACACTAATGTGTGAACCACTTATAACTACACAGTTCTCCACTAGTTTGTTAGCTTTTTCTTTTGTACTTAGGAAAACAACAATCATGCTGTTCATTCTAGACCCAGATATAACACAGTCATCCCTAGTGAAAAAAAGTGTACTTAAATGTACTTAAAATATACTAAGATTCGTCAAAGTATACAATAAATAAACTAGCAAATGTCTGTACTTATTTCAAACATGTTAAAAATATATTAGTCATACTTTTCAAAAGTTATCAAAAAGTATACTTTTAATAAATACATTACCATGAAGTATACTTTTAGTTACATTTAAGTTTCATTTAATTTAATATACAGTACTTCTCATATACTTGTTTTTAAATTTACCTTAAGTATACTACTGCATGTGTATTTAACTCCATGTTTCACATACAATTAAAGTGAAATTAAAGCACACTTCACAACTGCACAATCAGTATTCCAAGTGCACTTGGAGTACATTAAAATATATATTATAAAAAAACTTTAAATATATTTATTTTAGAGTAAAAATATACTTCCACTTTTTGTCTTTCTAGACCTGATTCTAGCAATATATTTATCAATATATTTATTTATGAGCACTGTAATGACATATGTAGTAATACCAACCTTATATAGGTATACTTATAATTATACTTTTAATGAAGTAAAATTATAGTTAAAATGAACTTTCATTAAATTTAATATACATCTCATATACTTGTTTTCATAATAGATGTTTGGTATATTTTAGCAAAGAATGTTAAACAATTTGTATTTTTTAACATGAAGTTACTTATTGGTAAAACGTTAATATTACTAATAGTATTTTTACTATATACAGTGTATCACGAAAGTGAGTACACCCCTCACATTTCTGCAAATATTTCATTATATCTTTTCATGGGACAACACTATAGACATGAAACTTGGATATAACTTAGAGTAGTCAGTGTACAGCTTGTATAGCAGTGTAGATTTACTGTCTTCTGAAAATAACTCAACACACAGCCATTAATGTCTAAATAGCTGGCAACATAAGTGAGTACACCCCACAGTGAACATGTCCAAATTGTGCCCAAATGTGTCGTTGTCCCTCCCTGGTGTCATGTGTCAAGGTCCCAGGTGTAAATGGGGAGCAGGGCTGTTAAATTTGGTGTTTTGGGTACAATTCTCTCATACTGGCCACTGGATATTCAACATGGCACCTCATGGCAAAGAACTCTCTGAGGATGTGAGAAATAGAATTGTTGCTCTCCACAAAGATGGCCTGGGCTATAAGAAGATTGCTAACACCCTGAAACTGAGCTACAGCATGGTGGCCAAGGTCATACAGCGGTTTTCCAGGACAGGTTCCACTCGGAACAGGCTTCGCCAGGGTCGACCAAAGAAGTTGAGTCCACCTGTTCGGCGTCATATCCAGAGGTTGGCTTTAAAAAATAGACACATGAGTGCTGCCAGCATTGCTGCAGAGGTTGAAGACGTGGGAGGTCAGCCTGTCAGTGCTCAGACCATACGCCGCACACTGCATCAACTCGGTCTGCATGGTCGTCATCCCAGAAGGAAGCTGACGCACAAGAAAGCCAGCAAACAGTTTGCTGAAGACAAGCAGTCCAAGAACATGGATTACTGGAATGCCCTGTGGTCTGACGAGACCAAGATAAACTTGTTTGGCTCAGATGGTGTCCAGCATGTGTGGCGGCGCCCTGGTGAGAAGTACCAAGACAACTGTATCTTGCCTACAGTCAAGCATGGTGGTGGTAGCATCATGGTCTTGGGCTGCATGAGTGTTGCTGGCACTGGGGAGCTGCAGTTCATTGAGGGAAACATGAATTCCAACATGTACTGTGACATTCTGAAACAGAGCATGATCCCCTCCCTTCGAAAACTGGGCCTCATGGCAGTTTTCCAACAGGATAACGACCCCAAACACAACCTCCAAGATGACAACTGCCTTGCTGAGGAAGCTAAAGGTAAAGGTGATGGACTAAACCCAATTGAGCACCTGTGGCGCATCCTCAAGTGGAAGGTGGAGGAGTTTAAGGTGTCTAACATCCACCAGCTCCGTGATGTCATCACGGAGGAGTGGAAGAGGATTCCAGTAGCAACCTGTGCAGCTCTGGTGAATTCCATGCCCAGGAGGGTTAAGGCAGTGCTGGATAATAATGGTGGTCACACAAAATATTTACACTTTAGGCACAATTTGGACATGTTCACTGTGGGGTGTACTCACTTATGTTGGCAGCTATTTAGACATTAATGGCTGTGTGTTGAGTTATTTTCAGAAGACAGTAAATCTACACTGCTATACAAGTTGTACACTGACTACTCTTAGTTATATCCAAGTTTCATGTCTATAGTGTTGTCCCATGAAAAGATATAATGAAATATTTGCAGAAATGTGAGGGGTGTACTCACTTTCGTGATACACTGTATATACAGTATATATACAGTATCTCACAAAAGTGAGTACACCTCTCACATTTCTGCAAATATTTCATTATATCTTTTCATGGGACGACACTATAGAAATGAAACTTGGACAGAACTTAGAGTAGTCAGAGTACAGACTGTATAGCAGTATAGCTTTACTGTCTTCTGAAAATAACTCAACACACAGCCATTAATGTCTAAATAGCTGCAACACAAGTGAGTACACCCCACAGTGAACATGTCCAAATTGTGCCCAAAGTGTCAATATTTTGTGTGTCAACCATTATTATCTAGCACTGCCTTAACCCTCTTGGGCATGGAATTCACCAGAGCTGCACAGGTTGCTACTGGAATCCTCTTCCACTCCTCCATGATGACATCACGGAGCTGGTGGATGTTAGACACCTTGAACTCCTCCACCTTCCGATTGAGGATGCCCCACAGGTGCTCAATTGGGTTTAGTCCATCACCTTTACCTTCAGCTTCCTCAGCAAGGCAGTTGTCATCTTGAAGGTGTGTTTGGGGTCGTTATCATGTTGGAAAACTGCCATGCGGCCCAGTTTTCGAAGGGAGGGGATCATGCTCTGTTTCAGAATGTCACAGTACATGTTGGAATTCATGTTTTCCTCAATGAACTGCAGCTCCTCAGTGCCGGCAGCACTCATGCAGCCCCAGACCATGATGCTACCACCACCATGCTTGACTGTAGGCAAGAGACAGTTGTCTTGGTACTCCTCACAAGGGCGCTGTCACACATGCTGGACATCTGAGCCAAACAAGTTTATCTTGGTCTCGTCAGACCACAGGACATTCCAGTAATCCATGTTCTTGGACTGCTTGTCTTCAGCAAACTGTTTGCGGGCTTTCTTGTGCGTCAGCTTCCTTCTGGGATGACGACCATGCAGCCCGAGTTGATGCAATGTGCGGTGTATGGTCTGAGCACTGACAGGCTGACCTCCCACTTCTTTAACCTCTGCAGCAATGCTGGCAGCACTCATGTGTTTCTCATTCCTAAGTACTCTCCACTTATCCAACGTGTGAAGCCATCAACATCAACCATCAAGGTGTGGCCAGCGGGGACAGACGCTGTACTTCAGGACAGGTTTCAACACACGGACTGGGGTATGTTTGCTTCACAGGCTACTTGTGGCTCTCACACAGATATCGACACTTACACCTCCTCGGTGCTGGATTATATCAAAACCACAACTGACAGTGTTACCACACAGAAACAGATCACCACGTACCCAAATCAGAAGCCATGGATGAATAAGGAGGTGCGTCTTCTGCTGAAAGCCCGCAACATTGCCTTCAGAACAGGTGACGCACAGGCCTACAGCACATCCAGGGCAAACCTGAGGAGGGGCATCAAAAAGGCCAAGCACTGCTACAAGCTAAAGGTTGAGGAACACTTCAACTCCGACCCCCGACGCATGTGGCAGGGCATCCAGGTCATCAGCAACTACAAGCCCAGCAACTCCATCCCGGTAACTACAGATGTCTCCTTCCTGAACAAGCTAAATGACTTTTATGCTCGCTTTGACCGAGACAACAGGGAGACGGCTACCCAGACCAAACTCTCTGCAGACCACCAGCCCCTCTCACTCTCCTCCACAGACGTCTACACTGCACTGAGCCAGATCAACGCACGCAAAGCTGCTGGTCCAGACGGCATTCCCGGGCGAGTGCTGAGAGCATGTGCGGAGCAGCTGACTGGAATTTTTACGGACATTTTCAACCTGTACCTCACCCAGGCAACTGTACCTACATGCTTCAAATCCACCTCCATCGTACCAGTGCCAAAACACTCCAGCCTGACGTGCCTGAATGACTACCGCCCTGTAGCACTCACACCCATTATTATGAAGTGCTTCGAGCGTCCTGGCACACCTGAAGAACTGTCTCCCACCCACACTGGACCCACATCAGTTTGCATACCGCAGCAATAGGTCTCCATGGCGCTGCACTCTGTGCTTACACATCTGGACAATAGCAACACATACGCACGAATGCTGTTTGTTGACTTCAGCTCAGCATTTAATACCGTAATCCCTTCCAAGTTAGTCACAAAACTTGGAGATCTGGGTATTAACACCTCCCTTTGTCACTGGATTATGGACTTTCTTACCAACAGACCTCAGCATGTTAGGTCAGGACACACCTACTCCATCACCATCTCACTCAATAAAGGCGTACCACAGGGCTGTGTGCTGAGCCCATTCCTCTACTCCCTTTTCACCCAAGACTGCAGGCCTGTGCATGGATCCAACTCCATCATTAAGTTTGCTGACGACACCACGGTGATTGGACTCATCAGTAACAACGATGAGACAGCCTACAGGGAGGAGGTACAGCATCTGGCCATATGGTGTGAGGACAACAACCTGCTCCTCAACAACAACAAAACCAAAGAGCTCATCGTGGACTTCAGGAGGGAAGCAGGAGGCACGCATGACCCCATCCACATAGATGGAATAGCTGTTGAACGTGTCTCCAGCTTCAAGTTTTTGGGGACCCACATTTCGGAGGACCTGTCCTGGACCACCAACACCTCCAGCTTGGCCAAGAAGGCTCACCAGCGCCTCTTCTTCCTGAGGACACTCAGGAAACACCACCTGTCTTCGGCCATCCTGGTGAACTTTTACCACTGTGCAATAGAAAGTATCCTGACCAGCAAGGCACTGCAACGAGGGGTGAAAACGGCCCAGTGCATTACAGGGACTCCACTTCCATCCACTGAGGACGTCCAGAGGAAACGCTGTCTGCGTTGAGCTCGCAGCATTCTTAAGGACTCCTCCCACCCTGCACACAGACTATTTGCCCTTCTGCCCTCTGGCAGGCGCTTCAGGAGCCTCCGGCCAAGGACTACCAGATTGAGGAACAGCTTTTTCCCCAGAGCTGTCTCCATATTGAACTCTGTCCCCCGTTAACCCCCCCCTCCCCCGCACTACAAACATTATCATTTTTATCCTTTTTCCGCTTTGTATTTCAATAATACATACCTCATATGTACATAAATCTAATATATACTGTATACATCTGTTTATACATCTGTTTATTATGTATTCTGTATACATCTGTATATGTATTCTGTATACATCTGTTTATTATGTTTTTACGTACTCATTGCTTGATCGTGTCCATAGCACCTTAATCACTTTAACCTGCATAGCACCTTAATATTAATCTGCACCTTAATATGTATATTGTTTTTCAGCTACATATCTTGTTTATACTGTAGTATAGTTTATAGATCCTGTTTATACCACTGCTATTTACCCACTGTAAATAATGTATATCATAATTACTGTTTATTCTGCACTTTCTGCTTATTGCACTTCTGGTTGGATGCTAAACTGCATTTCGTTGCATTGTACTTGTACATGTGTAATGACAATAAAGTTGAATCTAATATAATCTAATCTAAATGTGTCTATTTTTTAAAGCCAACCTCTGGATATGACGCTGAACATGTGGACTCAACTTCTTTGGTCGACCCTGGCGAGGCCTGTTCCGAGTGGAACCTGTCCTGGAAAACCGCTGTATGACCTTGGTCACCGTGCTGTAGCTCAGTTTCAGGGTGTTAGCAATCTTCTTATAGCCTAGGCCATCTTTGTGGAGAGCAACAATTCTATTTCTCACATCCTCAGAGAGTTCTTTGCCATGAGGTGCCATGTTGAATATCCAGTGGGCAGTATGAGAGAATTGTACCCAAAACACCAAATTTAACAGCCCTGCTCCCCATTCACACCTGGGACCTTGACACATGACACCAGGGATTGACAACGACACAGTTGGGCACAATTTGGACATGTTCACTGTGGTGTGTACTCACTTGTGTTGCAGCTATTTAGACATTAATGGCTGTGTGTTGAGTTATTTTCAGAAGACTGTAAATCTATACTGCTATACAAGCTGTACACTGACTACTCTAAGTTATATCCAAGTTTCATTTCTATAGTGTCGTCCCATGAAAAGATATAATCAAATATTTGCAGAAATGTGAGGGGTGTACTCACTTTATTGAGATACTATATACACAAGTGGACAAAATTGTTTGTACCCTTCCATTAAAGAAAGAAAAACCCACAATGGTCACTGAAATAACTTGAAACTGACAAAAGTAATAATAAATAAACATTTACTGAAAATCAACTAATGAAAATATGACGTTGCTTTTGAATTGTGGTTCAATAGAATACTTTAAAAAAACAAATTAATTAAACTGGCCTGGACAAAAATGATGGTACCCCTACCAAATGATTGAAAATAATTTGACCATAGGGACATGTTAAGCTAAGGTGTGTCCTGTAATTAGCATCACATGTGTCTTCAAACTTGTAATCAGTCAGTCTGTGTATTTAAAGGGTGAAAAGTAGTGACTGTGCTGTTTGGTATCATGGTGTGTACCACACTGAACATGGACCACAGAAAGCTAAGGAGAGAGTTGTCTCAGGAGATTAGAAAGAAAATTATAGACAAACATGTTAAAGGTAAAGGCTATAAGACCATCTCCAAGCAGCTTTATGTTCCTGTTACTACAGTTGCACATATTATTTAGAAGTTTAAGGTCTACGGGACTGTAGCTGAATGGTAACCCAAGAGCCCAGAACAACAAATCCAAACAGATTAGAGGTGAACTCCAAGGTCAAGGTACATCAGTGTCAGATTGCACCATCCATCGCTGTTTTAGCCGAAGTGGACTTAATGGAAGACGACTGAGGAAGAAACCACTGTTGAAAGCAAATCATAAAACAGCGAGACTGGAATTTGCCAAAATGTATATTGACAAGCCACAAAGCTTCTGGGAGAACGTCCTCTGGACAGATGAGACAAAACTGGAGCTTTTTGGCAAGTCACATCATGTTCACAGATGCAAAAATGAAGCATACAAAGAAAAGAACATTGTACCTACTGTGAAACATGGAGGAGGCTTGGTAATGTTTTGGGGCTGTTTTGCTGCATCTGGCACAGGGTGTCTTAAATCTGTGCAGGGTACAATGAAATCTCAAGACTATCAAGGCATTCTGTAGCAAAATGTGCTGCCCAGTGTCGTAAAGCTTGGTCTCAGTCACAGGTCATGGGTCCTCCAACAGGATAATGACCCAAAACACACAGCTAAAAACATCCAAGAATGGCTAAGAGCAAAACATTGGACTATTCTGAAGTGGGCTTCTATGAGTCCTGATCTAAATCCTATTGAACATCTGTGGAAGGAGCTGAAACATGCTGTCTGGAGAAGGCACCCTTCAAACCTGAGACAGCTGGAGCAGTTTGCTCACAAGGAGTGGGTCAAAATACCTGTGGACAGGTGCAGAAGTCTCATTGAGAGTTACAGAAATCGCTTGATTGCAGTGATTTCCTCAAAAGGTTGTGCAACAAAATATTAAATTAAGGGTACCATCATTTTTGTCCAGATTCACTAGTTTGTTTTTTAAAATGATTCTGTTTCATTAGTTGATTTTCAGTAAATGTTTATTCATTATTACTTTTGTCAGTTGCAAGTTATTCTAGTGACCAATGTGGGTTTTTCTTTCTTTAACAGAAGGGTACCAACAATTTTGTCTACGTGTATATATATATATATATATATATATATATATATATATATATATATATATAAATATATATATAGTATATACCCTAGCAGCTCTGACCCATCAAGGCCTGGACTCAAGGTGTTCTGTGGTATCTGACACCAAGACATTAGTAACAGATCCCTCTGTGGATCTTCTGTTGGATCGGATCAGACGGTCTAGTCTTCACCCCCACACACATCAGTGATTTCTGGTCTTCCATGACCCTGTTGTTTACCAATTGTCCTTTCTTGGTCCACTTTTGGTAGGTATTAACCACTGTATACTAGTTTTGGAGGTGAGAACAGTTTGGTTCTTGTCAAAATTGCTCACACCCTTCTACACTTCAAATCAGCCAGCTCTTGTGGTGTGTTTCTGGTATGCAGTGGTTAGTATAAGAAAGAACAAATAGTGAACTGGAAACAGGGTCATGAATACTCACTCGTGTGCGCAGGGTGTAAAGGCTAGGCCATCAGGTCTGATCCCACGGAAGATCCACAAAAGGATCAGCTCTTAACGTATTGGTAATAGATACCACAAAACACCTCCAGAGGTCTTGTGTAGTCCATTTCCATTTCAGATATACAGTATCTCACAAAAGTGAGTACACCCCTTACATTTCTGCAAATATTTTATTATATCTTTTCATGGGATGACACTATAGAAATGAAACTTGGATATAACTAGTAGTCAGTGTACAGCTTGTATAGCAGTATAGATTTACTGTCTTCTGAAAATAACTCAACACACAGCCATTATTGTCTAAATAGCTGGCAACACAAGTGAGTACAAGGTCCCAGGTGTGAATGGGGAGCAGGGCTGTTAGATTTGGTGTTTTGGGTACAGTTCTCTCATACTGGCCACTGGATATTCAACATGGCACCTCATGGCAAAGAACTACCTGAGGATGTGAGAAATAGAATTGTTGCTCTCCACAAAGATGGCCTAGGCTATAAGAAGATTGCTAACACCCTGAAACTGAGCTACCGCACGGTGGCCAAAGTCATACAGCAGTTTTCCAGGACAGGTTCCACTCGGAACAGGCCTCGCCAGGGTCGACCAAAGAAGTTGAGTCCACATGTTCAGCGTCATATCCAGAGGTTGGCTTAAAAAAATAGACACATGAGTGTTGCCAGCATTTCTGCAGAGGTTGAAGATGTGGGAGTTCAGCCTGTCAGTGATCAGACCATACGCCGCACACTGCATCAACTCGGTCTGCATGGCCATCATCCCAGAAGGAAGCTGACGCACAAGAAAGCCAGCAAACAGTTTGCTGAAGACAAGCAGTCGAAGAACATGGATTACTGGGAATGCCCTGTGCTCTGACGAGACCAAGATATGTGGCGGCGCCCTTGTGAGGAGTACCAAGACAACTGTCTCTTGCCTACAGTCAAGCATGGTGGTGGTAGCATCATGGTCTTGGGCTGCATGAGTGCTGCTGGCACTGGGGAGCTACAGTTCATTGAGGAAAACATGAATTCCAACATGTACTGTGACATTCTGAAACAGAGCATGATCCCCTCCCTTCGGAAAACTGGGCCTCATGGCAGTTTTCTAATATGATAACGACCCCAAACACACCTCCAAGATGACAACTGCCTTGCTGAGGAAGCTGAAGGTAAAGGTGATGGACTAAACCCAATTGAGCACCTGTGGGGCATCCTCAAGTGGAAGGTGGAGGAGCTCAAGGTGTCTAACATCCACCAGCTCCGTGATGTCATCATGGAGGAGTGGAAGAGGATTCCAGTAGCAATCTGTGCAGCTCTGGTGAATTCCATGCCCAAGAGGGTTAAGGCAGTGCTAGATAATAATGGTGCTCACACAAAATATTGACACTTTGGGCACAATTTGGACATGTTCACTGTGGGGTGTACTCACTTGTGTTGCAGCTATTTAGAATATTGGCTGTGTGTTGAGTTATTTTCAGAAGACAGTAAAGCTATACTGCTATACAAGCTGTACACTGACTACTAAGTTCTATCCCAGTTTCATTTCTATAGTGTCGTCCCATGAAAAGATATAATCAAATATTTGCAGAAATGTGAGGGGTGTACTCACTTTAGTGAGATACTGTATATGAGTTGCTCGGTGCTAGACGGTTATTTCTCAACTAAAATATTAGTTTTGCAAGTACATTCACTGTAACACAAATCTGAATACTAAAGTGAATGTGCTATGCAAGCAACTATGCTTACAACTAGGTATCTTTGCCTACTGATATAGTAACTGAGCAAGTCTAATAATACTTGTATGGTTAGTCTGGTTACATAGTAAAGATTTAAACCGATACATTTTTGTTTTATAGACCTTTTCTACAGATTCAGCTCTGTCAGAATCCAGTATTCATGATCTGAGTAGTGATTATATTATCTTCTGATTATTCTTCTGAAGATGAAATGGCTAACAGACTGTCTAAATTGAAGAAAACAACCGATAATCTCCAAATACTTAACACAACTTCTGTAAGCAAAAGGTCAAAAACCCAGAGAGAAGTCAAGGGGAGAGACAGCAGTGATGGAGAATACACAGATTACAACACTGACACTGAGGATAAAGATAGGGGTAGGTCAGACATTGTTACAGTGAAAACCTGTGTGAAGGGAGAAAAACGCAAGTGGGACAAGAGACATTATTGTGTATACTGTAAAAAACCACAAAGTAAAATGGCGCGACATTTAATGCGGAAACATAACAAAGAAAAGGAAGTGGCCTTGACATTATGTCTTCCACTAAAATCAAAGGAACGTCACCAAATGTTGGAGCAACTTCGTAAGAAGGGTAATTTACCAACATAATATTGAAGTGTTGCAGAAGGGACAGGGTGAAATAGTGACATACAGACAACCCTCGAGGAATGCAGCTGCAGAAGATTATTTGCCATGCAACATGTTATGGGTTCTTCTTAAAAGATGAGCTATGGCGACACGAGAAAGTGTGCCGTAAAACACTGGGTGAGCCAGAAGTCACGTCAAAAAAAAAATGATGAGTTCAAATAGCTGCTTCACGTCTTGTTCCGTACAGAGGGCAGCTGTCACAAAGATGCTCGGAGATTGTTAGCAGAATGATCATTGATGAAGTGTCCCATGAAGTTAAAAATGACCCCCTCATATTTGAATTTAGCGATAGACTTCTAGAGAAACACGGGAGCGATCGATCAAAAGATGGTCATGTCAGTCAAAAGATGCGAGAGTTGGGAAGATTTATACTTGCTGCCAAGTCTCTTGACAGAAGTGTGAAGACACTACAAGATGTTTTGGTGCCACCCAAGTTTTCATTAGCCGTAAAAGCAGCAAAACAAGCAGCTGGTTTCACGAAGTCTGTTTACCGGTACGATACACCTTCACTTGCTTTAAAAATAGGACACTCACTGAAGGCAGCATGTGACATTGTGATTGGGCAACATGTGAAGGGAGAAGACGAAATGGCCACTAGCAGAGTAAGGAGCTTCTTGGGTTTGGTGTCTGCAGAATGGGACCTCTATGTATCACGATGTGCACGAACAAACTTAGAGGAGGACAAATGGAACAAAAAAGAAATGATTCCACTCACAGAAGATGCAATGAAGCTTCATAAAGTGTTGAAGTCCACAGAGGAGGATGCAAAAAAGAAACTCTTGGAAGGGCCTGACCCAAAAGCATACAAGATCCGAGCGAGTGCCTACTTTCACAAATCATTGTTTTTAACCGAAGAAGGCAAGGTGAGGCAGCAAAATTGCCCTTGGTGACCTACAGGGACAGAGCGACAGAGGAACCAAATGAGGATGTTATGCAGTGCCTCTCAAAACTGGAACAGGATTTGAGTCATGAGTTTACCAGGCTGGTGATCAGAGGAAAGAGGGGTCGAAAAGTGCCTGTGCTTCTTACAAAGGAGATGACCAAATCACTTGATTTTCTGATTGAAAAAAGGGGTGAGGACAATGACATTTTGGACAGCATGTATGTTTTTGCAAGACAGAATTTAGATTCACATCTTCGGGGTTCAGATTGTCTGAGAAAGTATGCAACTGTAAGTGGGGCGAGAAAGCCTGAAACACTCACATCAACCCAGCTGAGAAAACATGTGGCTACACTGAGTCAGATAATGAATCTAAAAGAAAATGAATTGGATCTGCTTGCTAAATGTATGGGACACGATATTCGCGTTCATCGCGAATATTACCGGCTAACTGAGAACACACTCCAACTTGCAAAAATTAAAATAGATTTTCTTTTTATAATGCAGTCAATATGTCATATAATGCAGTGTTCTTTGTTCAGCTTGCAAATATGATAATATAAAAAGTATGAGGTGAATTTAACACAGACAAAATGTGTTTTTTGTTAACAGTTGCTTTTGTCTTCAAACATGGAAGATCCTCAGGAACCACAAGGCAATCAAAGTGTTGCCCATGTCTTCAGTGACCAGTCTATCGAACAAGCTCAAGCCTTGGATTGTATTAACTTTTTTTGTTAGAAATAAATGTAAATGTCCACCACAAAAGTCCCAAATACACTGCCTGGCAAAAAAAAGGTCACCACCTGGATTTAATTAAGCAAATAGGTAAGAGCCACCCATTGGATAATTACTGCATGGATAAATATATTTCGGCTGGCAACAAGTTATTTAACCCTCACCGATGCAGTGAGTAGCTTCTCATTTGTTAAACAACCTTTTCAACCTCATTTGAAAGACATCCTGTGGTCGTGGAAAAGATGTTAATCTGTTTCAGAAGGGTCAAATTATTGGCATGCATCAAGCAGAGAAAACATCTAAGGAGAAGCTGAAACTACTAAAATCAGGTTAAGAACTGTCTAACGCATTATTAAAAAGTGAAAAAACAGTGGGGAAACATCATCTTCCAGGAAGGATCAAAATCTTGATCGTGATTGGCGATAAATCAAATGGTAGAAAAACTCCAGTAGAACTCAGGGATGTTTAATAGTGACAGTAAGAGCATTTCCACACGCACAATGTGAAGGGAACTCAAGGGATTGGGACTAAACCGCTGTGTAGCCTTAAGAAAACCACTTGTCAGTGAGGCTAACCGGCAAAAACGGCTTCAATTTGCTAGGGAGCATAAAGATTCTGGAGCAATGGAAGAAGGTCATGTGGTCTGATAAGTCCAGATTTACCCTGTTCCAGAGTGATGGGCACATCAGGGTAAGAAGAGAGGCGGCTGAAGTGATGTACCCATCATGCCTAGTGCCACAAGCCTGTGGGGGCAGTGCTATGATCTGGGGTCGCTGCAGTCGGTCAGGTCTAGGTTCTGCGACGTCATGTGCCCAAAGAATGAGGTCAGCTGACTACCTGAATATACTGAACCACCAGGTTATTCCATCAATGGATTTTTTCTTCCCTGATGGCACGGGCATATTCCAAGATGACAATGCCAGGATTCATCGGGCTCAGATTGTGAAAGAGTGCTTCAGGGAGCATGAGACATCATTCTCACACATGGATTGGCCACCACAGAGTCCAGACCTGAACCCCATTGAGAATCTTTGGGATGTGCTGGAGAAGACTTTGTGCAGTGGTCCAAATCTCCCATCATCAATACAAGATCTTGAGGAGAAATTAATGCAACTCTTGACAGAAATAAATGTTGTGACATTACAGAAGTTTGTGGAAACGATGCCACAGCGAATGCGTGCCGTAATCAAAGCTAAAGGCGGTCCAACCAAATATTACAGTGTGTGACCTTTTTTTTTGGCCAGGCAGTGTATATTTCATAGAGTTTATTTTATTTGGATTTTTTAACGTCATGTTTTACAGTTTGGTTACATTCATGACAGAAAACGGTTACTCTTTACACAAGGTTCATTAATACACAAGTTTATATCAAACACACTCATGTAGTGCTGGGTGATTTTCACGATTAGTTTGGGTAATTTGAATGAACGTTTTCACACGATGTTGAAAGATGACAATCGCGATTGTTTACATATCTTATATTTTAATTAACCCTTTAAAGCCGGCCCATTCAAATTTCGAAACAATAATTTTGATGGCTTAAAGCCTTGTATCTCCGCCGTCCAATCACTGATTGTAAATCTGAAAACTGCCCCAGGTAGCTGACAACCCAGGCTAAAAGGCAATATCATTGGTCAAGCGGTTTGTGTCGTGGCTGGTTTGCATATTTAATGAGAAGGCGGATAATTAATTTTTTTCATTCGCCCCGCCCTCACACGGACGCAGCTGAGACAGTCGACTGAATAACAACACAGAAAGAGATATTCTGTCAGTGAAATAAGGTAAGATTTATTTTAAAACTGTTTATTAGTGTTATTACTTTTCATTTCTACTCAGAAAACTTGGCTTTAATGGTAAAATTGTAATATTATTAGTGCTTTACGCTTTGGAAAAGCTGAGGTGTTTTTGAGAGCTGCGTTCTAAGTTTAGTCAGTCAGCTGCACAACTCTCCTTTCTGAATGGATTGTAAGGTTTTTTATGTCCATCTAGATGGAAATAAATAAGTGTGGAGAGATATACATCAGATACCTTTTTAGTCTCGTTCGTTTAGTAGTTTGTAAAGTATGCAGCAGTTTTACACAAATAGGGGAATAGCAGTGAGCTAAGCTAAACTACCGGAGCTGTGTGTTGCACCCTGCAGCCATGTGGTTTGAACAGGCTGCTCTCAAACTCCAAAGTTAGATTTTATGCATGTAATCTTGAAATCAGTTATAGCTTACTTGTTTTACTTCAATACTGTCTAAAGTCTGCTTAGAAATCACCTTAGCTTTGCTCATAATAGCATTACATTTTGCATTACATGCATTTAGCATGACTGGCTAAAGTAATTTAGCTGAGGCAGAAAGCATAAAGGTGGATTACATGTCAGTCTGGGCAATTTATAAATTTTATTTCCATGGTATATTTTATCTGTGGTAATTTGTACTTATAACAGAGAAATATTATTTTATCTATAAAATATTTCTGTGAAATTTGCATCATTTTCTAAAAAATTGCTGCATTTATTTGAAAGAGACTAAAGTATGCTATGCTACCATATAGGTGCATATAGGTAGATAACATGTCAGTCTGGGCAATTTATAACTTTTTTTTACCATAATATTTTTTTTCTGTGGTAATTCTTACTTGTATCAGTGAAATGTCGTTTTATCTATAAAATATTTCTGTCAGATTTGCATAATTTTCTAATGTATTGCAAGAGATATTTGAAAGGGACTAAAATATGGTATCAAACTTTTTTGAAAGCATACAGGTGCATAACATTTCAGTCTGTGACTATTTACAACATTTTTAAATATAACCATAGCATCAAGTTTTGTCTTGTAATTATTGCTCCTCTTAAATAATTATTGTTTTATGTGTAAACCATGTTCCAGATTTGAGAAACTTTTGTCATATGTATTGGTTCAGTGTACTTGAGTGTACTTCAAAACATGAGCCTGTGGACATTAGCGTCTCTGACAAAAACATATAGAGTATTTGTGATTGAATTCTACATATATGTAATTATTTTTAAAATATCACTGTCACCACCTTTATTCATTGTAATCTCTTTTTTATTATTATTCTGAGATGGATGGAGATAAGGCTCAATATGCACGCCTTATGGAGTCTCTGAAGAGGAGACAGCGGCTAGGCCCTGACGAGCTTAGGCTTATTGCTGAACATGACAGCGATGAAGATCATGAAGGCCATTGAAGAGGAGGACTTCATGGACATGGAGCTCCTGGATGAAGGGGAAGAAGAGGATGAAGAAGAGCAAGATGAGCAGAGGGATCAACCAACAACCTCCTATCGGTAAATACATGTATTCCAAGTGTGTGTATTTGTAAATGTGTGTGTGTACATATATGCTGACAATAAATGTCAGCATTTGCACCCACACACACAATCAGGGCTGCCAACAAAATATAAAATCAACAAAAGAGTACAAACTCAGATTATGATTTTTACTAATGTTTCTTTTCTTTCATGGATTTGGTTAGTCTTTCTTGTCCCTGTCAGGTAGGAAGCGGAAACGCTTCCCTGACTCTGTATCACCTGTGTCACCCTGACACTGACTCTGTATGGGGCCAGTGATAACTCGGTGGTTAAGGTACTGGGCTAGTAAGTGGAAGGTTGCCGGTTCAAGCCCCGCCACCACCAAGTTGCCACTGTTGAGTCCCTGAGCAAGGCCCTTAACCCTCAGTTGCTCATCGTGTTCAGATCATTGTGTAAGTCGCTTTGGATAAAAGCGTCTGCTGAAAATGTAATGTATCCTTTCCTTCCTATGCTGATGTAGACACAGAAGCACCAGAGCCCATACCATTTAATCCTTCTCGTCCAGTAGGCATAGATCTTGGAAGTGTGCACAGGGCTGTACGGTCAGCCACAAGTACCTTGCGTGAAATAGACTTCTTCAAGTTGTTTTTCACGTATACCATTGTTGCTGAGATTTGCCAGTTTACAAACTCTAAGGAGTGGGAGCTTGTACTGAATAGGCCGTCTTATGCAAACCATCATGGGGCATGGGAAGAAGTGACCCCAGATGAATTCTACCGGTTTCTTGGGCTCCTCATTTACATGGGTTTCACGTCCCTCCACAGCATTCACAGATATTGGGGAACCAGATCTCTTCAGGGTTCATGGGCCAAGTTATTCATGTCCCGTGACCGTTTCAAGGAATTGATGGCAGCCCTCCATGTTGTCGATCCTGCCACAGAAAATAATCTTGATCGTCTTAGGAAGTTGCGTTACCTGATGGACCACCTCAAAACCAAGTGTCAGCAGCTTTTCCAGGCTGATGAAAATCTGAGCATAGACGAGAGAATGGTAAAATCAAAAGGTCGATCAGGATTCAAGCAGTATATGAAGGGCAAAATTACTCACTGGGGTTTCAAATTGTGGGTCATTGCAACTTCAGATTCGAGATATACCTTAGACTTTGATGTATACACAGGCAGTCTTGATGGGCGCATAACTGATTTGGCTATAAAGGTGATCGAAGACCTTGTGCAGCCATTTAAAAATCAAGGTCACACAGTTTGGTTTGACAACTTCTATACATCACCAACTATTATGGTCTGACTTAAGGAGTGGGGAATCAATGCTTGTGGGACATGTTAATCGTAAGAAATTCCCAGTGGATTTCAAAGATGTCAAGAAATGGGAGCGGCAAGCTAACCGTGGTGATATGAGGTGGTGTAGAATTGACGGAAATGTCTTAGTTGTTCAGTGGAAGGACACGCGAGCAGTTACATGCCTCTCTAATTTCCACAATGCTAATGATTCATCAGAGGTTTCTAGGATGGTAATGAATGGTGCCACGTGGGACAGAAAAGTAGTCCGTCAACCAGCTGTAGTAAAGGACTACAATAAACACATGGGAGGTGTTGACAGATCTGATCAAATGTTAAACACATACAGTCTGCTTCAGAAAACTCAAAAGTGGTGGAAAACACTTTTCTTCCATTTTGTGGACATAGCCGTCGTTAATAGTTTCATTTTGTTTCAGGACTGGCATCATTCCAATCCAGCATCACGTTATGGGTTTAGTTCAGCAGGCTACAGCCAGATAAACTTTAGGGAAAATCTGTCGCGCCAGCTTGCAGACATTGCCGTCGATTCAATTTTGCCATCTCAGCTTTCAGTAGCTCCAACCACTTCCTCATCGTTTTACGTCACCCACATTCCTCAGATGGAGCAAGTATCAAGAAATTGCTGGCTTTGCTACAAAAAATTCAAAAAAGAAAATAAAACAAAGATTGCATGCATGGCTCCTGAGTGCCAAGGTAGAAGATTTTGTTTAGTTGGCAATTAAAAAATGTTTTCAGTCTTGGCATTCTAGCGAAGGAGATGAGTTTCGCAGTTAGACCTACATAGGGCTTCTGTCTTCTACCGTCAGCCCCTCTCATCCTTCCTCAACCCCTCTGTTTGTGTATATGTTCTTTGTTTCTCTCTCTCTTCACAGGTCAAAGTTCAGTGTGCATTGTTCCTTGGAAGGAGGTAACTTGAGGTAATTATCCATTGTGCATTGTCTGTTAAATATTTTGTAGTGAATTTTTGGCAAAATGGCTTAGATGAGATTTGATATCCTGTTGCCTCAAAACTATTTACTGAATTGTTCAATGATTATCCTGAACAAATAATTGCTTTTTCTTGTATTGTTGAATTGGATTATTTGAGAGTTTGTTTTATGGAGTGATGCATTGTTCATTGTTCTTCAATAGTGCTGAACTATATTGTATTGTTGTTTTGAAATTATTTATAGAATGAGAAGTGTATATAATTCTAATAAAAATATTTAATGTTTTTAAATCTTTAGTGCTTATTTTGTCAAATACATTTTATCTGCTGTCTTATTTCAAAAATATGGATGTTGACAATTTAGTAATAATTAAGAAAAAAGTACACTTTCATTGGTGTATAGTGTATGCTGACATTGGTAAAAAGTGAAGTAAAAAAGGAGCTACACGAACATTCTAAATTGCTAAATGACACCTGCTAAATTGATTATAACTTTTGAATAGAAGAATAGATTTTCTTGACAAATGGCTCACAAAATTGCAAAAATTTTATGTATTCTATATTGTTCTCTATATTGCACAGAAATGTCTTAAAAATGTAAGTATTTATGAATGGAGTAAAAAACGAGAGATATTTTTTGGTTGATTTTGAAGGTTTTTTGTAAACATTTATTATATTACACTTGAAAAACATTGTGTTTCATATAATTTTAAAGAACTGATTCTCCTGGTTATAATGGTGTGTATATGTAGTCTTTATTTTCCATAAAAGTACACTTTCATTGGTGTATAGTGTATGCTGACATTGATAAAAAGTGAAGTAAAAAAGGAGCTACACGAACATTCTAAATTGCTAAATGACACCTTCTGCTAAATTGATTATAACTTTTAAATAGAAGATGATGGATTCAAAATTATTTTCTTGACAAATGGCTCACAAAATTGCAAACATTTCATGTTCTATATTTTTCTCTATATTGCACAGAAATGTGTTAAAAATGTAAGTATTTATGAATTAAATAAAAAACGAGAGATTTTTTTAGGTTGATTTTGAAGGTTTTTTGTAAACATTTATTATATTTCACTTGAAAAACATTGTGTTTCATATAATTTTAAAGAACTGATTCTCCTGGTTATAATGGTGTGTGTATATGTAGGTTTTTTTCATAAAAGTACACTTTCATTGGTGTATAGTGTATGCTGACATTGGTAAAAAGTGAAGTAAAAAGGAGCTACACGAACATTCTAAATTGCTAAATGACACCTTCTGCTAAATTGATCATAACTTTTGAATAGAAGATGATAGATTCAAAATTATTTTCTTGACAAATGGCTCACAAAATTGCAAACATTTCATATACTCTATATTTTTCTCTATATTGCACAGAAATGTGTTAAAAATGTAAGTATTTATGTATGAAATAAAAATTGAGAGGTTTTTTAGGTTGATTTTGAAGGATTTTTGTATATATTTGGTTATATTACACTTAAATAACCATACTGAGTTTCATATTATTTTAAATAACTGATTCTTCTGGTTATAATGGTGTGTATATATAGTCTATGCTATGTACGGTATTTACACAATAAGGTTTTTTTCTATGACCATGTTACATAGTGTCCAAAAATGGAATGTTCCACTCAGGCATGAAAGGGTTAATAGATTTCATTTGATGCTGTAATTATGCTTGCAAAGAATTCACTACATAAATATTCATTCTGTGTACTTTAAATGGTAACCTGTATGAACCTCATTAGATAAATGCTTTTAAAAATACAATTAATTACGTGTCTCCGTGCGTTTTACCCAATGAGCTCTTGATTAAACTTTAGCACCTACGTGACCGTAATTATGATAAGAAGCTGATTAATTAATGAATTAAAATATACTTAGCACACAATGATGCTAAACAGTTCATGTGACATACCGTCAGTATTATACTGATGAAATGAAGCAGATTTTAAAAACATGTAAAATTATTTACTTCAATAACAGACTGGTATCACTGCACATGTGATTACAGCGTTCTGGTGGTACAGAGGTAAACATGATGACGTAAGAACTGACATGTCAAACTCGTGCGCTCAAATCTCGCGTGTTTAACGTCTCAAAACCACTTCAAAACTAACGCGACTAAACTTGTGCAAAAAAAACATGTTGATGTGACATTTAAAACATTTAGGGATGTGTAATGTGTCATTTTAGTCCCATAAAACATTTTTAAACTGTATAACCACTAGTGATGTGTCGTAGAATGATTCGATTCTATTAAACGGCCCTTTAAACTGAAACAAAGGAACCGAGTCGCGCTTCTGGAAGTCGTTATATATACACAGCTCTTTAAAATGAACCGACCCAAAAGATCCGACTCCCCATCACAGAATTCACTGCAGCGATTTTTTTAGCGTTTTTTTACTCAGTAACGGATGTTATTTAAAATGTAGCGAATTACAATTCTTAATACAAAACATACTTAAGTAAAAGTAAAATTACAGGCTGTAAAATCTACTTTAAATAGTACAAGTACACAAAAAAATACTCAATTACAGTAACGCGAGTAAATGTAATTCGTTACTTCTCACCTCTGGATATAAAGCTATCGAGATGAACTACCTGTCATTATTATAAGATTTAAAGCTATCGAGATGTCCTACCTGTAATTATTATAAGATAGAAAGCTATCAAGATGTCCTACCTGTAATTATTATACGATATAAAGCTATCGAGATGTCCTACCTGTATTTATTATAAGATATAAAGCTATCGAGATGTCCTACCTGTAATTATTATAAGATATAAAGCTATCGAGATGTCCTACTTGTAATTATTATAAGATATAAAGCTATCGAGATGTCCTACCTGTAAGTATTATAAGATTTAAAGCTATCGAGATGTCCTACCTGTAATTATTATAAGATTTAAAGCTATCGAGATGTCCTACCTGTAATTATTATAAGATATAAAGCTATCGAGATGTCCTACCTGTAATTATTATAAGATATAAAGCTATCGAGATGTCCTACCTGTAATTATTATAAGATATAAAGCTATCGAGATGTCCTACCTGTAATTATTATAAGATATAAAGCTATCGAGATGACCTACCGGTGGTTATTATAAGATATAAAGCTATCGAGATGTCCCACCTGTAATTATTATAAGATATAAAGCTATCGAGATGACCTACCGGTGGTTATTATAAGATATAAAGCTATCGAGATGTCCCACCTGTAATTATTATAAGATATAAAGCTATCGAGATGTCCTACCTGTAATTTTTATAAGATATAAAGCTATCGAGATGTCCTACCTGTAATTATTATAAGATTTAAAGCTATCGAGATGTCCTACCTGTAATTATTATGAGATTTAAAGCTATCGATATGTCCTACCTGTAATTATAAGATATAAAGCTATCGAGATGTCCTACCTGTAATTATTATAAGATATAAAGCTATCGAGATGACCTACCTGTAATTATTATAAGATATAAAGCTATCGAGATGTCCTACCTGTAATTATTATAAGATTTAAAGCTATCGAGATGTCCTACCTGTAATTATAAGATATAAAGCTATCGAGATGACCTACCTGTCATTATTATAAGATATAAAGCTATCGATATGTCCTACCTGTAATTTTTATAAGATATAAAGCTATCAAGATGTCCTACCTGTAATTTTTATAAGATATAAAGCTATCAAGATGTCCTACCTGTAATTATTATAAGATTTAAAGCTATCGAGATGTCCTACCTGTAATTATTATAAGATTTAAAGCTATCGAGATGTCCTACCTGTAATTATTATAAGATATAAAGCTATCGAGATGACCTACCTGTAATTATTATAAGATATAAAGCTATCGAGATGTCCTACCTGTAATTATTATAAGATAGAAAGCTATCGAGATGTCCTACCTGTAATTATTATACGATATAAAGCTATCGAGATGTCCTACCTGTATTTATTATAAGATATAAAGCTATCGAGATGTCCTACCTGTAATTATTATAAGATATAAAGCTATCGAGATGTCCTACTTGTAATTATTATAAGATATAAAGCTATCGAGATGTCCTACCTGTAAGTATTATAAGATTTAAAGCTATCGAGATGTCCTACCTGTAATTATTATAAGATTTAAAGCTATCGAGATGTCCTACCTGTAATTATTATAAGATATAAAGCTATCGAGATGTCCCACCTGTAATTATTATAAGATATAAAGCTATCGAGATGACCTACCGGTGGTTATTATAAGATATAAAGCTATCGAGATGTCCCACCTGTAATTATTATAAGATATAAAGCTATCGAGATGTCCTACCTGTAATTTTTATAAGATATAAAGCTATCGAGATGTCCTACCTGTAATTATTATAAGATTTAAAGCTATCGAGATGTCCTACCTGTAATTATTATGAGATTTAAAGCTATCGATATGTCCTACCTGTAATTATAAGATATAAAGCTATCGAGATGTCCTACCTGTAATTATTATAAGATATAAAGCTATCGAGATGACCTACCTGTAATTATTATAAGATATAAAGCTATCGAGATGTCCTACCTGTAATTATTATAAGATTTAAAGCTATCGAGATGTCCTACCTGTAATTATAAGATATAAAGCTATCGAGATGACCTACCTGTCATTATTATAAGATATAAAGCTATCGATATGTCCTACCTGTAATTTTTATAAGATATAAAGCTATCAAGATGTCCTACCTGTAATTTTTATAAGATATAAAGCTATCAAGATGTCCTACCTGTAATTATTATAAGATTTAAAGCTATCGAGATGTCCTACCTGTAATTATTATAAGATTTAAAGCTATCGAGATGTCCTACCTGTAATTATTATAAGATATAAAGCTATCGAGATGACCTACCTGTAATTATTATAAGATATAAAGCTATCGAGATGTCCTACCTGTAATTATTATAAGATATAAAGCTATCGAGATGTCCTACCTGTAATTATTATAAGATTTAAAGCTATCGAGATGTCCTACCTGTAATTATAAGATATAAAGCTACCGAGATGACCTACCTGTCATTATTATAAGATATAAAGCTATCGAGATGACCTACCTGTAATTATTTACATTTACATTTTCAGCATTTAGTAGACGCTCTTATCCAGAGTGACTTACAGAAGTGCTTCTATAGTGAACATTTCATTTCTCAAGTTTAGGTAAACAACAGTCGAAGAACACAAATCTGCTAAAACCTGTTAGAACCAAAGTGCCTTTTTTTTTTTTTTTTTTTTGGAAATGGAAAAGAATGGAACAAAATGTTAGTACATAAGTACAAGTCAGCCTAAGTGTTTAGTAAAAAGGTGGGTTTTTAATCGTTGTTTAAAGACAGCAAGAGACTCAGATGTTCGGACAGACAGAGGAAGTTCATTCCACCACTTCGGCGCTAGAACAGAGAACAGCCTTGATGCTTGTCTTCCTTTAGTCCTGGATGGAGGCTCAAGTCGAGCGAGACTAGAGGCTCGGAGGTTGCGTGGTACAGAGCGATGTTTGATTAAACCACGAAGGTAGCTTGGGGCTGGTCCATTTTTGGCTTTGTAGGCGAGCGTCAGTGTTTTAAACT
Source organism: Trichomycterus rosablanca (assembly GCF_030014385.1). NCBI lineage: Eukaryota > Metazoa > Chordata > Actinopteri > Siluriformes > Trichomycteridae > Trichomycterus > Trichomycterus rosablanca. The sequence continues at coordinate 11,339,301 of NC_085991.1, forward strand.
GAATGGGTGCAGCTACAGGAAGCCAGTGAAGAGAACGTAGCAGTGGAGTGATGTGGCAGTGTTTGGGTTGGTTAAAAACCAGACGTGCAGCTGCATTTTGAATGAGCTGTAAGGGTTTAATCGTAAACATGGGAGGTCCAGCCAGAAGGGAGTTGCAGTAGTCCAACCGTGAGATTACAAGTGATTGTACCAGAATCTGGGTAGCTTCCCTGAAGAGAAATGGACGAATCTTCCTGATGTTGTACAGGAGGAACCGACACGCTCTTGTCATGTTGGCTATATGAGGAGAGAATGTCAGCTGGTTATCAAGGACAACACCAAGACTTCTTACCTTATCAGATGGTCTAATCTGGGAGTCATCCAGAGAAATGACTAGGTCCTGGGTTGGAGACTGATCTCCAGGAATGAGCAACATCTCTGTCTTGCTGGGATTAAGTTTTAGATGATGAGCCGACATCCATTGTGAGATATCTTGCAGACATGCTGAGATGCGAGCTGAGACTTGCGTGTCTGAAGGAGGAAATGACAGAACGAGCTGAGTGTCATCTGCATAGGAGTGGTAGGAGAAGCCATGGGAGGCTATGACCTTGCCCAGAGAGCGGGTGTAGATAGAGAAAAGAAGTGGGCCAAGTACAGAGCCCTGAGGAACACCAGTTGAGAGAGTGCATGGGGGAGATATGGATCCCCTCCATGACACTTGGTAGGAGCGCCCTTCCAGGTAGGAGGCCATCCATTGCCATGCTGAACCTGTTACTCCAAGGTTGGAGAGAGTGGTCAGGAGAATGCTGTGATTCACTGTGTCGAAGGCTGCAGAGAGGTCAGGAAGAATAAGGACAGATGACAGTTTGGCTGCTTTGGCTGCATGAAGCTTCTCAGTAACAGCTACAAGTGCTGTTTCCATAGAATGCGCTGCCTTGAAGCCAGACTGGTACGGATCGTGGAGGTCATTCTGAGTGAGAAAGGCAGATAGTTGGTTATAGACAGCACGTTCAAGAATTTTGGATAGAAAAGAGAGGAGTGAGACAGGTCTGTAGTTGTTGATGTCTGTAGTGTCTAGTGTAGGTTTCTTAAGAAGGGGAATGACCTGAGCCTTCTTAAAAGCAGTAGGGACAACACCTGATGTCAGGGAGTTGTTGATGATGGGTGTGATGAAGGGGATTAGGTCCTGTGAGATGTCTTTGAGGATGGTGGATGGTATAGGGTCGAGTGTGCATGTAGTGGGATTGCTGGATGAGAGGAGCTGTCTAACCTCATCCATGGTGAGTGAGGTGAAGCTAGTGAGTGTGTTGGTGGGTTGAGGGTCAGTTGAAAGTGGGTCAGTCGGAGAGAAGAATTGATTGATTTTGTCGATCTTGTCCTGAAAGAATGTTGAAAAGTCAGTAGCAGTGAGAGAGGCAGAAGGGGGAGGAGGAGGAGGGTTTAGAAGAGAGGAAAAGATAGCATGAAGCTTATGTGGGTCAGCAGCAGATTGTTCAAGCTTGGCTTTGTAAAAAGTTGTTTTTGAAGCAGTCACGTCAGATGAGAACCTGGACAGCAGATTGTGGTAGGTAGGGCTGTCGCGGTGAAATAATTTCCCCGTTATCATGCGCGCTAGAATAACCAACACGTTCATCTGATGTGGTTTAGAGAGGATCTGAGTGGGGTAGTGATGTTTCCGACGTTACCGATGTTACACAAATACACCTGTACTGTACCTGCATGCCACTTTACAGAGCAAAGCAAATCTAGCCTGGTTATCGCGCCACTATTAACCATCTATTTAGTAGGTATAATTAACATAACATTATAAAACGGATAGTTCCGGTCCTAAAATCTGATTGGCTGAGCCGCGTTCGAAGCCGTTGTAAAATCCCTGATAAACGCACACCTATGACCGCCTCACATTATTCCATATTAATACGCCACTGAAAAGAAAAAGTGAATGTTATATTCACCCTCATGTTGCCTAGCAACACTTTTAATCGAACTACCTTGCGTCGCGGAAGAATGCTTTATTGTAAGTTTATACACAATAAATACATTTATGAATTAAACATTGTTGTATTTATTGTATTTTATGTTGACCGCCGTTTTATAAAAGCAATAAGCCACTCGAGACCGTGCGTTACTGCTATGATTTTATCACGGGGAAAGAAGTTTTAGGCTTCGCGTCGTGCCAAAAACGTCATCCCCGTGCTAAAATCACAGTAACGCACAGCCTCTCGTGGCTTATTGCTTTAATATATACTACATTTTAAGTTATTATTCGTTTCAATACATTTTTATTCAACGAAAAAATACATTTAAATGATTCCAGCAAGCCAGCAAGAGAATATTTGCAGGCGTCAATGCCATATTAACCGTCATTAAGTGTTTTAGTTCGCCAAGGCTGTTTGAATATAGTCTAAATTACAAGTATTTTATTGAGTGTGAACTCAATTTAATCATTAATAAACTTGCCTATAATTCCTGTTGCGATTGTTTACATTTTAAAACACAAAGCCTGACACTCAGCAGCAACGCATGCGAACAGTTAGTGGGAAAATGACGCTCTTAGCTCATTTTCATTATGAATTTATTTAACATTTATTACGCCCGAATGTAAGCGAAAAACAAGATGGACCCTGCAAAAAAAAAAAAAGAAAAAAAAAATAGGGAGATTAAAGTCACCAAGAAGAGTCAGAGGAGTTCCGTCTGAAGGGAAGAAACTCAGAAGAACATCCAGCTCTTCTATGAAGTCTCCCAGTGCACCAGGTGGTCTGTAAATGACAATGATATGAAGAGTAATCGGAAAAGTAACAGTAATAGCATGAAATTCAAAAGATGAAATGTTAAGGTGAGAAACATTCACAGTAGTGAATTGCCATTTCCTGGTCAGGAGCAAACCTGTACCACCACCCCTACCAGATCCTCTCGGTGTATGAGAGAAGGTGTAGGCAGAGGTTGCTGGTGTTGCTGAGTTCTCGGTGGTGATCCATGTCTCAGTCAGTGCCAGGAAGTCAAGGCTGTGAGAAAGTGCAAAAGCTGAGATAAAGTCAGCTTTCTGGATGGCTGATTGACAGTTCCAAACCCCACCTACCACCACTGTTTAAAACTGTTGCAACAGTTGGGGGTAGATGAGGTTGCTGGCGTTGCTGTTCCTATAATGTGCCCTCTGATGTCTGCAGGGTCTGTGAGATATAAGCACAGGAATGTTTGAGTAGCACATGCTGAGAAAAAAGTTTGATAGATTGAACAATGTCAGAGACTGATAGTACTTACCCAAGTTAGTTTAGATTAGTAGAAAAAAACCTAAAAAAAAAGCCCCTCAATTCACACCTAGGCCTCTAACAATAGGCACCTGAAGCCACTTTAACCAATCAGCAAAACACAGATTAATGCATCAAGAGACTATCTTTTAACAATAGTTAAATGCTACTTAAATGCTACTTCAATTCTAGCAATGTTAATAATCAAAGTTACAAAGATAGAGTCTAGAACAAGTTACAGCAAAAAATATACACTTTAACCAGAAGCTTACCTTACCCAGGAATACAAATGAACACTATAAAAGTTACAAGCACTAATTACTATAAGATATAAAGCTATCGAGATGTCCTACCTGTAATTATAAGATATAAAGCTATCGAGATGTCCTACCTGTTTATTATTATTAGATATAAAGCTATCGAGATGACCTACCTGTAATTATTATAAGATATAAAGCTATCGAGATGTCCTACCTGTATTTACTATAAGATATGTAGCCATCAAGATGTCCTACCTGTAATTATTATAAGATATAAAGCTATCGAGATGTCCTACCTGTAATTATTATAAGATATAAAGCTATCGAGATGTCCTACCTGTAATTACTATGAGATATATAGCTATCAAGATGTGCCACTACTAAATTATAATAAGATGCAGACATAATTGTAATAAGAACATATCGATAAAATTTAAATATTTACTGCAGGTAGGACAAATCGATAGATCTATATATCTGTGCTACGGTAGGTAGGTAATTTAGATAGGGTAGTACGCAAAAAGTACCCAGACCAACTTATGTTCTTGCGCAGCCATTTTGTGTATGCAAATACAACACACTTGCGGGACCCTACCTCCAGTCTAGTATGTATTGTTTAAGTATGCGATTTAGGACATAGCCCAAATTTACCACATAACCGCTAACATATCTCATTACATGCAATTTGCAAAACGTTTAGATAAACAAACTAAGCCAAAAAATGTACCTTCTTAATTTAAATTCTAACTCACCTATGTGAAATCGTGATTGCGTCTGTGTCACCTAATTAATGATTACAGCAAGAAAATAGAAGATAACAATAAAAAAACATAGTTTTGACTCACCATATATCCAAAGATGGAATTCAGAGGATGAAATCGGGTCAGATCTTGATAGTAGAAAACTTCAATTCGTCTCCAGCTCAAGTGTATAAAGATTTTTAAAGCAGCGAGAGTTTTTGATCGTTTCACCTAATGGTTCAATCAATCAAAATGGAGATTGTTCTGGAATGTTCTAACAGATATTAGATCGGACAGATCCCCCTCCCCTTTCTGTTTGTTATGTCTGGGACTAAGTTTTCATAAAAAAAGCTAATCACACCTGCAAGGATTCACTCTGCTTTTTTCCCCCACTCTGCTTTGAACTTGCGCACAATCATCCACGCATAACGGACGAGCTGACCGAGAAACTTTTATGGTAAGTGATGATTTTTCTTTTCTGTCAAACTTCGGTGCAATCACGAAATTGAAATACTAATTGTAATGTCATAAAACTACACCTAGTACAGTCAACTAATAACAAACTACATCTACATAACTTACTAAATTGAAAAATAACACAGCAGTCAATTCACATATGAATTAACTTGATGTCGTGCTGATGTTTCAATGTCTTACTTTTCAGTATTAAATAAACAATTCTACTTTAATAAAGACAAAGGTTCTGTACCACAAAGAACCATTTGCGTGCTTAAAAGGTTTTTTGAGATTAAATATGGTTCTATATTTCATATAAACGTTTTTTTTTCTTTGGAAAAAAAGTTTGTATAACAAAGAGTTTGAATATAGCACCAAAACAGTTTTGTTGTAGTAATAATTGGCTCGGTTTGTGCTTGTAACAATAGATTATCCATTTGTGGTGCTTTATAGAACACAAAAAAAGCCTGTTGGTTTTACCCAGAGCCGTAGAGAGAGTTGCGACACTCCTTGACACAGCACATTATATAAGCATACATTACATAATGCCATATCATTAAGTAGTAGACATGATATACAGTACAAAGATTAAAGAGTTTTTTTGTTTTGTTTTTTACGTAAACTAATCTCCCTTTACTTTCCTAAGGATTCATAATAATAATAATCATTTTGGTTAAACACTAAGCCACGTCGCTGGGTTCATAAGGTTTACGTGCACTGAATGAACAGATTCATACACACTACCGTACCAGAAACACTATAGTAAGGGTAAATGAAATAGCATTAATTCATCTCTTATTTCATGAGTGATTAATAATTGATTCCTACGTCTAATACAATAATTAATTCATTATGAATATGCACAAGTTTGTTTTGTCTAATGTAAGTGGTGGACAAGGTACACAAACCATGTAGTTGAGTTAAAGTAGAGATATCCAAGGTAAAATAATACTCCAGTAAAATTAGTAGTAAAAGTAAAAATACTCCTTACCTCCACTTGAGTTAAAAAGTACTGAAGTATTTACCTTTAAATGTACTTAAGTATGACAGTAAAAGTGGCATGATTTTTATGGCTGTTATATGTAACAAGATTCTTGATTATGACTCTAGTGTCATTAATGTAGCTTAACTGTCTAAACTAAATGCGGTTATACCTATTAATGAAGATAAACATGTAACATTCAGTGCTAACCAAATGCTAAACAATAGCAAGATTAAGTATATTAATGACATCAAATTAATTTTTTTAAACAAAGCAACATACAGCTGAAAATGCTTTCTAAGTAGTGGAAATTATTGTGGCTCTATGGCCCACTCCCTTTACAACGGTTCCCTATGGAATTGTCGCCACTTTGTTCTCTCTATCGCTCTGGTTGTACCTAGGCAACAGATGCTCTGGACGGCGGTGGGCACGGTTTTTAAATGCGAGAGGTGTTGGGAAAGGATACAATCAAATATCAATGACACAATCAGATGTGTGCTACTTAAGGGGTTATTTTGTTGTGTTAAATGGTGAAATAAAGATTCTTCTAACATCACATCTTACATTTTTACTTGCAGAAAATGAATCATCGCCGAAGCAAAGGTAAGTGGCAACTTACAAAATGTTAATGTACTTTTAGTCAGTCATTTAAGTCATTTAAATTTGATGCATTTCATGAATGACTATTCAGGGGTAGCTTTTATTTACCTTACAATGAAATGTTGAGCATTGGTTCCAGTGACTGTGGTTAATTTCACCTTAGATTCTAGAGATTCTTAATGCTGAACTACATGAAATAGAAAAACCTTTCCATTTAACCTTATCAATTACTATAAATAAGGCCCTACCTAATTATTGGCCAGAAAAATTACCTGGCGTCACAAACCGTGAAATAAGCTTTTTTCTGTGAAATATGCAATTTGCTGTGAAATTCAAATTTTAAGGTTTGTGTTTTGCTATTTATTGTTTTTCATTCGCATATCGTATGAAATATGAGGCATAATATGCAATACAAGGTGGTCCTGGCAATTATACTGCAATTAATCATGTAACTTTTTGTTGAAATTACACAAAACATTCTGTGAAATTAGTAGGGCCACAAATATAACCATATAACCTAAAAAAATAGCATGCGATTTGGCAGTTTTAAATTCTAAAAAGGAAATCAACGATAGTACATCACTCAGTTAAATCTGTAATTATTGCAACAAAAATTTATGTCTGTTATGTCTTTAAATATTTAGTTTGATAATCTTTTTTTTTATAGATCTACCAAAAGTATTGCTGTTAGGTGACAGCTACATTCGGCGTGGAAAAGAAAGAGCAAGGAGGACCATAGGGACAAGCCTGGGTGTCTATGCCGAGGTTGAGTGGCTTGGCTTGGGTGGATTGAGGTGGCATTCTGTTGTTCCTCGTTTCAACAACTGGCTTTCAGGGAGAACTCCACCAGATGTTCTGCTTATTCACTGCGGTGGGAATGACTTGGGGAAAATAAAGTCCTTGCATCTTGCTGCAGCAATGAAGCGGGAACTTCAGGATCTCCAACAGCATTTTCCCGAAATGCAAATTATATTATCAGCCATCACCCAGCGACACTGCTGGGGGTCTGTACACCCGAAAAAAATTGAACGGTCTTGTAAGTGGGTGAACAGTAAAATTACAAGTTTTGTTTTTGGAACTAATGGGGGTATCGTGCATCACCATGACATACATTTTAACAACCGTAAGCTGTTCCTTCAGGATAAGGTTCATTTGAGTCCTTTGGGCAATGACATTTTTTTAAATAATATATCAGAATATCTCAGAGCCTTGTTCCTGTAAAGTAAAACTTTTCTAGCAAGCTAATATGAGATATTATGTAAGTTAGATGTACAATGTGAAATGTTTACATTGGCAGCCATTATACATTTACTGAACCCGATATTTTTTAAATATTTGAATGTCCAACCCCTTTTCCCAAATATGATTTTATTTTTTTTATTTTTTTTATCAACATTTGTATGTATTTAGTTATTAAATAATAAAATTGTTGTTGGAAATATTATCCCTGGCTATTTCTAATTTTCTATTATGTGCCAAATAAAATATTGATGTGACAGGTTGTCTACTGTAAAATATGCATACATTGTCTGGTAATGTTTTTCATGTTTATATGGCTTATTGCAGCTTAGTGATTAAGGACCTGAAATTGTAAAAGAAGGTCATTGATTCAACCCCCTCCAAGTTTCCACAATTGCCCTTTTGCTACCACCACCAAGTTGCCAATGTTTTTTTATTGATTTAAGTCTCTAAAATAATTAATATTTTAAGCAGAGACATAAGGATCACTTTAAAACTCTTAAACTAATGTAAGGCACAAAGATATCAACAATTCTGAGAACTTTTGGTCATGTAGCTAGTGGTGTAGGAATACTTTTGGTGGTGTTTGTCAAATACATTTGGCCATGCAGTTGGTCATGGAGTTGGTGGTGTCCAAATACTTTTGATCATGTAGTTGGGGATGTCTGTATATTTTTGGTCATGCTGTTGGTGGTTTCTGAATTCTTTTGGTCGACGATTTAGAGTTGGAACAACGTTGATATCTCGAACTTTCAAAAAATGAATGGAAGTGAATAGTGCTGAAAAACGGGCGTGGCAGGTGAACATGGGTTTGAATCCCCATGCTGTATCCAAGTCGGGGTGTCATCAGTGAGCTTTACGATGTAGAGTTGGAACGACATTGATATCTTGAACTTTTAAAAAATGAATGGAAGTGAATGTGGCCGAAAAATGGGCATAGCAGGTGGGCATGGGTTCAAATCCCCATGCTGTACCCAAGTCTGGGTTACATCAGTGGGCTTTGCGTTATAGAGTTGGAACGGTGTTAATATCTCAAACTTTCAAAAAATGAATGGAAGTGAATGGAGCTAAAAACCAAGCGTGGCAGGTGGGCGTGGGTTCGAATCCCCATGCTGTACCCAAGTCGGGGTTACATCAGTGGGCTTTACGATTTAGAGTTGGAACGGCGTTGATATCTCAAACTTTCATAAAATGAATGGAAGTGAATGGGTCAGAAAACCGGGCGTGGCAGGTGGACATGGGTTCGAATCCCCATGCTGTATCTGAATCGGGGTGTCATCAGTGGGCTTTACGATTTAGAGTTGGAACAGCACTGATATCTCGAAGTTTCAAAAAATGAATGGAAGTGAATGGGGTCGAAAAAAGGGCGTGGCAGGTGGGCATGAATTCAAATCCCCATGCTGTACCCAGGTCAAGGTTACATCAATGGGCTGTACGATTTAGAGTTGGAACGGCGCTGATATCTCAGTACAGCCTGTATAGCAGTATAGATTTACTGTCTTCTGAAAATAACTCAACACACAGCCATTAATGTCTAAATAGCTGCAACACAAGTGAGTACACCCCACAGTGAACATGTCCAAATTGTGCCCAACTGTGTCGTTGTCCCTCCCTGGTGTCATGTGCCAAGGTTCCAGGTGTGAATGGGGAGCAGGGCTGTTAAATTTGACCAAAGAAGTTGTCAGCGGCATATCCAGAGGTTGGCTTCAAAAAGTAGACACATGAGTGCTGCCAGCATTGCTGCAGAGGTTGAAGATGTGGGAGGTCAGCCTGTCAGTGCTCAGACCATATGCCATACACTGCATTAACTCAGTCTGCATGGTCGTCATCCCAGAAGGAAGCTGACGCACAAGAAAGCCCGCAAACAGTTTGCTGAAGACAAGCAGTTCGAAGAACATGGATTACTGGAATGCCCTGTGGTCTGATGAGACCAAGATAAACTTGTTTGGCTCAGATGGTGTCCAGCATGTGTGGCGGCGCCCTGGTGAGGAGTACCAAGACAATTGTCTCTTGCCTACAGTCAAGCATGGTGGTGGTAGCATCATGGTCTGGGGCTGCATGAGTGCTGCCGGCACTGGGGAGCTGCGGTTCATTGAGGGAAACATGAATGCATGAATGTACTGTGACATTCTGAAGCAGAGCATGATCCCCTCCCTTTGGAAACTGTTTTCCAACACAATAACGACCCCAAACACACCTCCAAGATGACAACTGCCTTGCTGAGGAAGCTGAAGGTAAAGGTGATGGACTAAACCCAATTGAGCACCTGTAGGGCATCCTCAAGTAGAAGGTGGAGGAGTTCAAGGTGTCTAACATCCACCAGCTCTGTGATGTCATCATGGAGGAGTGGAAGAGGATTCCAGTAGCAACCTGTGCAGCTCTGGTGAATTCCATGCCCAAGAGGGTTAAGGCAGTGCTAGATAATAATGGTGGTCACACAAAATATTGACACTTTGGGCACAATTTGGACATGTTCACTGTGGGGTGTACTCACTTATGTTGCAGCTATTTAGACATTAATGGAAGCGTTGGGTGATGGGTTGGGAAAATGTTCTGTCAGTCCTTCATTCCTGTAAGCAAAAAGTCTGTACATAGTTCGCGATAAGATTGCGGTTACAGCAGTTGCTACCCAGAATGAAAAACAGCCAGAGAGCAGGGAAGGGTAGGAACGAGATGACCCGTAGCAACAGATCTTCTGGAGGAATTTCCTTATCAGCAAGGCCGATGCTGATAACAAGGGAAGCCAAAGAGCAGAAATGACTTGTTTTTTAATCTGAGCACGGGTAAAATTTCTTAACACATGCTCTCAGATTGAGTCAGTCTCTGGTTCAAACCATTTTGCATAGCCTTTAGTTTTTCTAAGATGGATTCCATATTGCGATTTATAGTCACAATCTGAGTTCCAACGGCTCTGCCCATCATATCAATCAAATTGGGCAGTTTCTGGGGACCTTTGACAACTGACCCAACTCTTTTAATTTCCCGATACAGCAGGGTGAAGCCTAATCCAATCAGCAAAAACCCCACAATCAAAGTTCCGAATAGGTAAACATCCTCTATGTCCTCTAACGAAAGAGGTGCCAGGCACACGACCCTCCACTTCTCCCACGAGTCCATCGCGTATCCCGCCATCTGCGTTCCGCCGGGGCATGTGGGTTCCCCAGAACCCGAACTTCTCGATGAGAAGATGGTGTCAATAGCATTCAGAGACCATTTAACCAATTCCATAATTTGTTATTTGAAGAGCAGTGCTAAGAGAATCTCCGTAGAATAGACTATACGAGACAAGACGATACCGGAGAAGCCAAGCAGGAAAGATAAGGGAGGAGGGAGAAGTGTGACCGCCTTCCACAAGAGCAAAAAGAGAAGGGATATAAGCTGTACACTGACTACTCTAAGTTAAATGTTCTCCCCGTGTCTGCGTGGGTTTATTCCGGGTGCTCCGGTTTCCTCCCACAGTCCAAAGACATGCAAGTGAGGTGAACTGGAGATACTAAATTGTCCAGGACTGTGTTTGATATAAACTTGTGAACTGATGAATCTTGTGTAATGAGTAACTACTGTTCCTGTCATGAATGTAACCAAAGTGTAAAACATCACGTTAAAATCCTAATAAAACAAACAAACAAACTCTAAGTTATATCCAAGTTTCATTTCTATAGTGTTGTCCCATGAAAATTATAATGAAATATTTGCAGAAATGTTAGGGGTGTACTCACTTTTGTGAGATACTGTATATGTGAGACAATAAATGTGCATAAATAGCCTTGGTCACTTGGTGTAAAGTATGGTCTTGCTGTACCCTTTCTATCAGAGTTTAGCACCTTTCAAAAGCCTTACAGTACATAACTACATCTTTGAAGTATAGTAAAATAACAATAAAACTTGTTTTACTTGGTAAACGTTACCAGATAAAATGTATCTGTTTAAAAAGCAAACAGCTCCACCTAGTGAGAACAAAACACTTATCACATGAAGGACTTTTTGTGCAGCATCACTGGAGTTGCTGTTAACGTGGGCTCCATGGCGCAGTAACACAGTGCTGTTGGGTTTTTGTTTGTACCAGTAAAGCCGAATGAAGCTGCTGCTTGACTCATATGAACATTTTAGTGTAACTGTCTCTGTGTCCTTTGCAATAATGTTGGAATTTATTGGCCAGATTTGATCAGCAAAACCACCTGTAAAAATAACAGAGAAAATAATATAAAAAATGTTAAGATTTTACATCTTAATAACACAGGCTTTATTTAGAATGATAATAAATTACCTGATGCTACAGTAAGAATCAGTGCTGTGTATCTCACAATGTGCAGTAAGTTACATAGTGGAGCCATTTCCGATCACAGCTTTGTGTGTATAATAGTGCTGAACTCATCACATGAAAGAAGCCTCAGGAAGCCACACACAGTGCAGTGTGCAGGTGTTGCAGTAACTTTATACACGTCATTATTGTACAGTATCTATTCTTTATCACAACACTGTTGGGACCTTTAATGTTGTCATCATGCTGTTTTTAGTCAATACTGAAATAATTGTACATGACAAAATATTTATTTGGGTTGTTCAGTAGATGCACCATAATAAACAGCACAGTGAATATTAGTTTTATGTTTATTAATCTAAAATGTTGCAAATGAGATCTGTGAGACCGAGTGCAGAAACTCAACGCAAACTCAGCACAGAAACTCCACAACATCTTGCTGAAGTCAAGTCAGGACTTGGAAAAGAAACCCTAATTCTGTTTATTTTTATACACCTAAAGGTCTACAAGCAGACATGATTGGATATGTCTGGTGGGTAGAACAAGGCCCTGTGTTGGATTGTCATGTTTTATGTTTAAGTGTTAGCAATTTTTCTGAGATGAAACAAGGCTGTCTCAGTAATATAAACAATACAAGCTTTCAGTATAACATCTTATGTATTTTTTTTTTTTTACCTCCAAACAATAATTTAGTTATCATATATTTAAAATTCCATATACAGTAGACCCTTGACTTATGAATTTAAATAGTTCTGAAGGGCTGTTCATAAGTCAAAATGTTCGTTAGTTAAACCTATTTTAGAATTATAATTATAGAATTAATCCGTGCCAAACCTCCCAAACCACCCTCTTACCTAACCTTTCTAATGTCGTAAATTGTTTTTTTTTTGTTATAAATACAAGTATATTTTCCCTTAAATCTTAAAGTATAGAATAGACATTTCTGTAATAAACAATAATAAACAACAATACACAGTAGTACTGTACATAAAAACACACACATCACATTTCAGAAAAGTACGTGTGCAGTACCATACACCATAATAAATTTCCATCTTTTTTTAAATAAAATGTATCTACCAGAAACAACAATAACTCACATTTCTCTATTATTTCCTTCTTTTTAATAGTGTTGTATTTTGTAGGTGTAACTGCATGAAAGAAAGAATACTTTACTCAGCGATTTCGTTTTTTATGTTTTTGACACAGTAATTTTGTTCATATGTTAATTGACCTATAGCACTTCCCTTTCCCTTCCCGCAAGCAGTCAGTTAGCACACGCCCCTACTCTGAAGAGACTTTAAAATTAACACCAAACTTGTAAAAAAAGTAAACACCGATAGCATTTATCATGCCCCATGAATTTATTACAAAAAAAACAATCGATAACACAAAGCGATATTAGTTAATTAGAAAAAGATAATCGCTGACTCAGCAGATATCAACAGTATTTAACAGAAACAGTAAATTAAACTGTGTTGAGAGTGAATTCAGAGAAACTTAAACATTACACCACTCACGTCTTGGCAAATACATTCTTTATTTATACCTACAATTTCTATAGTTTGTCAACAGTTCAAAAAAAATGAACAAAACTGGTTTGTTTCCTTTCTTTTCGTGTAATGTTCAGTTCTTTAGCTGATGTGCAAAGAACCTCAAACTTATGAAACTTCCATTTGTCTCAAAACCACAAAAAACACTCCACTTTCAGTCTAGTGTCACTTTAATTTGGCCCAGTGCTAGTGCAGAGAGAAAGGTTCATGGCAGGGTGTGCTCACGAAGGGAACGAGAGAGAACGGGCATTTCCTCTTTAATGCATGCTACAGAGTGCGAGACAGAGTTTGAGTTGCTGTTCTAAAGTTTTCCAAGATGACATCACTGAATCCACTTGCACGTTATTCAAAACGACTGGAACCAGACTCAGCCTCATGTTACTGAATACATGAACAGACTAATGGGACTGTTCCCATTTATCTACACTACTCACGCCACACTGTTCGGTTACACGGTTCCGGGGAAGATTCTGATGAGATCCCGAAGCTTCCGTCCTCTTTGCACCTGTGACACCATAAAGCCGAACTTAACTAAGTTAGTTAAACTTGTGTTTTAGCTATGGTATAAGCTGACATTGTGTTCCAAAAACTGCTCCGCTTTATTTTTTCTCTCTCTCTCCACATTCTCTCCCCTCAACAGACAACAGATGTACTCACGATTTGCACATTTTGATACAGTCAACTCAACATGGGCTGTCACATTTACAATGAGAATGGTAGGTAGAAAATATTTATTAGTTATGGTATGTCTGAGGTGACACACTGACTCTTGCATCACTTCAGACTGGCCTTGGCATTATGATTCTAGTGATTCTAGTGAAGATTGCACTAGAGTGGAGCCAGGCCCCAATTGTGGCCTGAATTTTCATGGAGTCTGCTTTACTGAAGTCTTATAAACTCACTCTGTGCACTGGTTTTCAGTGTGGATTGCACTGTTAATTTGAGTGCAGGGTGAGATCAGTGAGAGGTCAGACTGGAGCTGCTGGAAATTCAGGCTAATGGAAGTCCAATACAAGCTCACACTAAGTGATGATCAGTGGACTGAAAGATTTTTGTATGAATATGTAGAACTGACAGGTTAGCAATATAGTGCCTGTCCTGTGATGGCAATGAAGCACACGTATTTTATTCTGTTTTGTAACAGTCCTAGAGTAGATGCTGTTGGGTTTTTTCATGCCATTGACCAGCTCAGACTAAAATGTTGTACTGAGTTACCAGCCTGCTTATAAGAATCAAATTTATCTCAAACAGATGAGTGCTAATGAGTCTAAATGATGCTGGCTCTTGTAATTTCCAGATAAATACACTTGTGTTAGTGTGTTACTTCATTTGCTGGTTGAAGTCGGCATAGCAGATTGGTAGATTACACTGCTAGTTATGTGGGTCAGTTGAAGGAGCATTAAGTAGTTAAGGAGCCTCACTAAACCAGTAGGGACAGTCTAATCTTGACCACAGAGGTGTGACCATAAGAGGTGTGGTGTGAAATCTGGCACATATACATAAGATTATTAATGTACATAAACAGCCCTGGTAATTTGGTGTAAAGTATGTTATTGCTCTATCTTGTTAATTAGAATTAAGTACCTTTCAAACAGCAAATTACAGAGTCTGTGTTATGTGTTAAAGTACCACAAAGTGACAACCTACATAACAATGTGTTACAAAAGCTTTACAGTACATAACTACATCTTTGAAAATATATCTGTTTAAAAAGCAAACAGCTCCACCTAGTGAGAACAAAACACTTCTCACATGAAGGACTTTTTGTGCAGCATCACTGGAGTTGCTGTTACTGTGGGCTCCATGGCGCAGTAACACAGTGCATAATCTGTTACAGCAGCAGAGGAGATCTTCAGCTCCACTTTCATATCTTCTGTATTAAGATTTATAGACAGACGTGGATCAGCTGGTTTAGCATAAGTGACATCTTTTGTGGATCATACAATCAGCCCCAGAAACTCTGGTTTTGATCCAGCTTTTTGATGATACCAGTGGAGACTATATGGTGATCCTGTGTATGTACAGGACAGTGTGATGCTGCTTCCTTCTGTTGAAGATAAGTTGGGTTGGTCTGGTTCAATGCTGTCAGCAGCTTCTGCTATAAGAACATAATCCACACAACCCAAATCAATAAAAATTACTAAAATTAAGAAATAAATTATAATAACAACAATAAAATACTACTACAACTAATAATAATAATAATAATAATAATAAGAAGAAGATGATGAAGAAATGTAAATTACAAAGACTACATATATAATTACCAGTGTGAGCAACAACAATAAATGCTAAAACAAGGAGTAACATGGTTGTCCTGCATGTCATTTCAAATAACCAGCTTTAAATAAAATGCACGTTTTTACACTTTGTTCTCACATCTAGCTCCCCCCACAGTCATAGTGAATCATGAGGAGGGTCTAAATCTAGAAGCTTCCTTAATGTTTTTCTGCCTGTGCTGACTTATATAATAGTGTTTTAGTACACAGTGCTAGGCTACTTACAAAGACTGCAGTTACAGAAGATGGTATGAAACAACATTTTTTCCCAGAAGACGGAAGTCGCCCACAAGTCATGCAATTTGGTTGCATTTTTATAGATTACAATTTTATACATTAAAAAATATAATTGAGTACACCTGGTAGTATTAAGATTACTTATTATTATGCCATATTTCTCAGTTTAGTTGTTAAGTAATTCATAATCTAATGCCCTTGCTTCTTTTATCATATATAAAAAGCACAATTAACTAACAGGGCAGTGGTACATTAGTTGTTAAGAAATTACTGGACTAGTAATTTGAAGTAATTGAAGGGGTTTAAACCCCACAACTGTAAGGTTGCACTTTTGGGCCTTTGATCGTAGCCCTTATCCAACAATCACTTGCATTGTTTATGGTCACAATTGTAAGTTCCTTTAGTCTGCTAAATGCTGTAAATGTTAAAATTCATTTTTATCTCTATTTATTATTGTATTGTACTGTATATTTGAACAACTAATGCAAGAAAAATTTTGGACTTTAACAGCTTCTCAGGGTGGATTTAAGGTGAACTATAAACAGACAAATAGCTCCCTCTTTTGAGAAAAGCAGGTGCTGTCAAAGTTTTGTTTTTGTAAAGTGTGGTTTATTTCCTGGCACCGTGAGCTGCAAGGTTCAGTAGTACAATGCAGAGTCAGATACTGCAGCAGAGAAGATATTGATGAAACGTTTTCATGTCAGGGTCAGCAATTGTACAGCGGCCCTGGAGCTGAGAAAGTTAAGGTCCTTGCGACCAGTAACAATAACAATAATATAAACATTCAATACAATACAATAAGAAATAACAGCATCAAGAATAAAATCATAAATTTGCCCGCACAGAGATTAAGCCTAGTCCTAGACTAAAATGGCCTTTTAAACTAGATTAAAAGAAATCTGCTTTCTCAGTCATGACTTAAAATAGGCCTAGATTAAGCCTAATTCTGAATTATCTAATTTTATTTCTTGAAGGAAAATTAGAGCTATTGCATGACTAAATTGAGGCTTAATTTTAACCTCACAGGAGGCAGGTTTAACTTCAGATTAATGTTGTTTGTCAAAGAAAACTAATGGATTACTTGCACTATGTCACTGAAGATCAGCGAGTACCACCAGCTAGACATGTTACTGCTGACAAAAGTCACCCGTTACTTAATTTTGATGACATTAGTTTTTGAGATCGTTTTAAAATGTACAGCCCCAAATCAGAAAAAGTTGGGACAGTATGGAAAATGCAAATAATAAAAACACAGAGTTTCTTACATTTACTTTGGTTTTATTTGATGTCAGACAGGATGAACCTGAGATATTTCATCTTTTATCTGCTCAACTTCATTTCATTTATTAATAAACATCCAGCACATATTGCTCTAAGATCTCAAAGCACTTTTCTGCATTAATGCTGCATCACAGAAGTGTAAATGACCTTTGCCAAGGGCACTGACCCACCCCCATACCGTAACAGACCCTGGCACTGACACACCCCATACCATGACAGACACTGGCACTGACACACCCCATACCATGACAGACACTGGCACTGACACACCCCATACCATGACAGACCCTGGCACTGACACACCCCATACCATGACAGAACCTGGCACTGACACACACCCATACCATGACAGACACTGACACACCCCCATACCATGACAGACCCTGGCACTGACACACCCCATACCATGACAGAATCTGGCACTGACACAGACCCTTAATTTCTTTTCTCTAATTTCCTTCGGGATCAATAAAGTATCGATCGATCGATCTACCAACCATACCATGACAGACCCTGGTACTGACACAGCCCCATACCATGACAGACTCTAGCTTTTGGACTTGTAGCTGATAACAGTCTGGATGGTTCTTTTCCTCTTTGCTTTGGTCCGAAGCACACAGTGTCAATTTTTTTCCAAAAAAAGACCTGGAACGTTGATTGACCACGATACACGTTTTCACTGTGTGATGGTCCATCCTAGATGCCTCTGAATCCAGAGAAGTCGACGCCGCTTCTGAACATGGTTATCATAAGGCTTCTTTTTTGCACAGTAAAGTTTTAAGTATCATTTGTTCAGTAACTCTGTATTGTAGAGCTTGATAAAAGTTTGATAAACTAATCCCTCACCCATGTGGTTATATCAGCTATTGTTGAGTGGAGGTTCTTGATGCCGTCTGAGGGATGGAAGATCACAGGTGTTCGGCTTAAGCTTGCACCCTTGGCCTTTACGCACTTAAATTCCTTCCGATTCCTCAAATTGTTTAATGATATTCTGCACTGTAGAGGGAGAAATATGCAAATCCCTTCCAATCTTTCTTTGAGGTTCATTGTTTTTAAACATTTCAATCATTTTCTTACACATTTGTTGACAAACTGGAGATCCTCTGATCATCTTTACTCATTAAAGACTGTCCTGGATGCTGCAATCATCTGTTTACATCACCTGTTTGGAATCACATAATTATTTAGTTTTTTCACCTCATTACTAGCCCTAAAGGGTGGCTCGGTGGGTAGCACTGTTGCCTCACAGCAAGAAGGTCCTGAGTTCGATCACGGTCCGGGTCCTTTCTGTGTGGAGTTTGCATGTACTCCCCATGTCTGCATGGGTTCTTTCCGGGTGCTCCGGTTTCCTCCCACAGTCCAAAGACGTGCAAGTGAGGTGAATTGGAGATACAAAATTGTCCATGACTGTGTTTGATATAACTTTGTGAATTAAGGAACCTTGTGTGATGAGTAACTACCGTTCTTGTCATGAATGTAACCAAAGTGTAAAACATGACGTTAAAATCCTAATAAACAAACAAAATACTAGCCCTAAATTGCCCCCGTCCCAACTTTTTTGGAATGTGTTGCAGGCCTGAAATGCAGGAATGGAGGTATATTAAGAAATAAAATGACGTTGAGCAGATAAAACATGAACTTGGGTTCAAACTGTAAGAAACTCTGTGTTTTTATTTTATCTGCATTTTCCATACTGTCCCAACTTTTTCTGAAGTTTTTTGATCACAGTCTCTTCTCTGCTGCCATGGTCGTACTTATATTTGCTTCTTCAGTTCAATCAATTTCAAGCGTTTCTGTATCCATTCCATGTTTTGTAGGCAGCTTTGCTCCACTTAATTCAGACTAGCACAGGTGGTTTTAAATTAATATAGTTTGGGACTCCATAGTCCAGGTGTTAGTAATCAGTAGTTAATCTGTGTTTCAGAAAGTCCTTTTTAAAGTCATGATTAACTATTCCAGACTAAGGCCTACTCCTGGCTTAAGTTAAACCCTGTCCGGGAAACCACCCCTTTATGTTTTTATTTAACCACTGGACCAACGGGCAGTGGAAATGTCTTTTGTTGACTAACAAGGCAAGTTTTTGGTTATGAAAATAATAAACATTGTTTCCTTCATGTCAAAGAGTAAAGTGTAAATCAAAAGTAAAAAATAACCCTTTGAAATTAAATGTAAAACTATTATTGTTGAATGTGATGCTCTATATTAATATACCAATACTTAAATATTATTATATTATATTAATATACTATACATAATAAACTAAACTATTAACTTTTAGCACAGTATCTCCACTGGTATCAACTAAAAACATTTAAGTTTGTTTCTGATATGAATTTCAGTTTAAGTAGTACACACAGTTTATAAATATCTGAGGCTGCCTTTGCTGCACAAACATTTGCTTGGTAATTATCATTTTCATCAGAATTTCTTATTTTTTTAATGTTTAATGTTGTAACATGACAGGGCAAGACAGTGTGACCATTTTAATCACATTTGCACTTGTGATATGAATATTTAAGTATATGATATAAGGATATGAGTATTTGAGAATATGATATGAGGATATGAGTATTCAGTTATGGTTTGGGTTTTTAACTTGTGAGGTGTGGCCTCGGGTTGCGTATCAGCATCTGTTTACTGCTTCATGTACAGTAGATTTAAACAGGAAGATAAACTGAGATAACACATGCACAGAATTTACATCCTAGTCAGTATGTCTTTACCATAAAATAAAGGAAAACAATATTCACATTATCAGAAAAGTTGGGACACTTTGTAAAATGCAATAATAAAAAAAAACAATCAGCCATAATCAGCAGGATAATGCACCATGCAACACAAAATAGTTTAGAAATGGTTTGAGAAAAATGAGTTTAGGGATCTCAATCTGATCCATCATGTGTAAGATGTGCTGAAACTCATCAAACAAGTCAAATTCATGGAAGCCCAACCTTTCAACTTACAGGATTTAAAGGATTTGCTGCTAGTCTTTGTGCCACAAACCACAAAACACCTTCAGAGGTTTGAGAAGTCCATGCCTTGATGGGTCAGAGCTGTCAGCATGAGGTGGACTTATAAATTATAACAAACAATACAATATACATTGTGTATTTATTTATTTTTGTTTGTTTGTTTTTAATTACTAAAATAGTTAAACAATGTAAGTTAATAAAAATATGGCAACAGTTAAGAACAGTAACATAGCTGTATTGAGTGTTGATTTAAATCTCCAGTATCAGAGATTTTAATTGGCATTATAAGCTGGGCACTAGAAAAGAAACGAGATGTAACATGTAAACTAAATACTATTTGCTCCCTCCTCTAAGAAAAGGTTTTTGTACAGTATAGTTGGATTTCCTGTCACTGTGGGCTCCATGGCACAGTAGTACAGTGCAGAATCAGATACTGCAGCAGTGATTATGTCTAGATCCACAATCTTTTTCTCTTTGTCAAGTTTGATGAAGATTCTTGGGTGAGGTGGTTCAGCTGGAGTGACATGACTACTAACTTCATTAATCAGCAGCAGAAACTCTGGTTTTGATCCAGGTGTTTGTTTATACCAGTGGAGATCTTGTGCTGAATCTGGATATGTACAGGACAGTGTGATGTTGCCTCCTTCAGCTGAAGATACGCTGGTTCGGTTTGGTGTAATGCTCTCAGCGGCCTCTGCTAATAAAAAACATTTGAACAATTTTTAACATTTGATGTTAATCAGAATATAAAATTGCCATTTTACTTGTTATAATACCAGACAAATCCAAAGGAACATGATGCTGATTGTACAATACTTACCATTATCATCAGCAATAATAAAAATAAAGAAGAGGAGTAACATCATTGTGCTGAGTGTCTGATTCACATCTTACATACAGAACTGTCTTTTTGAAAGTGTCTCTGCTGTATGTAACCACATCTAGCTCTCCACCCCCAATCCAGTCACAATTATGTCAACTCTGCCTTCATCTGATATTGTAAAAGTAAACAAACCATTGTTTCTGAGTAAAAAAATGTAGATAAATGTAGATGTAGATAATCAGTATTGTCATTTAGAATTTGCTTGTTGTTACACAGCTCACCAGCATACAGACCTAGAAATATAATAATAATAACTTACAAATAAAAGTCTCCATAGATCTCTCTGTATATATATAATTTAAGCTTTCGTCTAATAAAGCAGTGGTAAGCTTGTTGTTTAGTAATTATATAAAAGTTATATTGCTTTTTTTTTTTATAAATGTTGAAATGTCAATAATTGTACTGTAAATATGAATGACTGGTACTTGGGAATTTAAAGCTGCTTGATAGATAAATTAAAGAGGTAAAAAAAATTGACAATTTAGCTCCATCTGAGAAAAACAATTATTTAAGTACAATTACTTTTTGTACAGTGTGTAGGATTTCCTGGCACTGTGGGCTGCAGGTAGACATAACATTATGACCACCTCCTTGTTTCTACACTCACTGTCCATTTTGTAGTTCTACAATTACTGACTGTAGTCCATCTGTTATTCTGCATACCTTTGATTTCACCCTGTTTTTCAATGGTCAGGACCCCCACAGGACCACTACAGAGCAGGTATTATTTGGGTGGTGGATCATTCTCAGCACTGCAGTGACACTGACATGGTGGTGGTGTGTTAGTGTGTGTTGTGCTGGTATGAGTGGATCAGACAGCAATGCTGATGGAGTTTTTAAACACCTCACTGTCACTGCTGGACTGAGAATAGTCCACCAATCAAAAACATCCAGCCAACAGCACCCCATGGGCAGCGTCCTGTGACCACCGATGAAGGTCTAGAAGATGACCAACTCAAACAGCAGCAATAGATGAGCGATCGTCTCTGACTTTACATCTACAAGGTGGACCAACTAGGTAGGAGTGTCTAATAGAGTGGACAGTGAGTGGCCACAGTATTTAAAAACTCCAGCAGCGCTGCTGTGTCTGATCCACTCATACCAGCACAACACACACTAACACACCACCGCCATGTCAGTGTCACTGCAGTGCTGAGAATCATCCACCACCTAAATAATACCTGCTCTGTGGTGGTCATGTGGGGTCCTGACCATTGAACAACAGCATAAAAGGGGGCATGCAGAGAAACAGATGGACTACAGTCAGTAACTACTGTTCTATACGGTAAGTGGAGCTGATAAAATGGACAGTGAGTAAAGAAACAAGGAGGTGGTTTTAATGTTACCTCATTACCAACTTATTACCAATCTGTAATATGAAGTGCTTCCGAAATGTACATATTTTATCTAAAGGAACTACTATATGTAACTTAGGTGTTTGGTTTTTGTACAATATAGAATGATTTCCTGTCACTGTGGGCTTCAGAGCACAGTAGTAGAGAGCAGAATCTGATACTGCAGCAGAGGAGATGTTCATATCCACTCGATTTTTATCTTTATTTATCTTCACAGAAAACCCAGAAACTGCAGCTTCTTTATCAAGCTCACTAACCAGAATAATGAATTCTGGTCTGAATGTTAAGTATTGACGATACCACTGCAGGTAATTATTTGTACCAGATCCTTTGTAATTGCAGGATAAAGTAACAGAGTCTCTCTCTAAGACAGTTTTATTGGTTGAAACTGAATAAATTTCCTGTGCGCTGTTATAACCTGTGGACAGAGAAAGAACAATGTTTATTTATTGAAAGATATGAGTGTAAGAAAAAAAAAAAACTGACTAGAATCTAGCAGCAGATACATTGTATCTTCTATTTAAGGTTTGGATAAAGGTTCTCATGTGTTATGTGATGTTATTTCTCACCTAAAACAATGGAAAGAAGACACAGAAATCCAAACAATGCCATGACTGATCTGCAGAATAATGTAGCTCAACACCTGCTATCGTATGCATAATTAAACCATTTCCTCTCTTTAACTTCCTTTTCCAGCAGTACAGCCCTGTTACAGAGTTTAGTCACATGTAGATGGAGCCTGCCATCATGTGCACACTTACACTCACTACATCTGTGTGGAACAAAACCTACTATCTATTTGTACTGTATAACTGATCATTTATGTAAATATTATATGTAATATGTTTATTCCTACAGAACTGCTGTCTTTTTTATATTTGATGTAAACATTAACTTAAACTCTTGATTTATGTCTTATTATGTATTTAATGTATTGCACTACTGACACATAACTGTTAGTACATTTGGTTTATAATAAGTGAAGTACAGTATTTATCATGGTAAGCAATAAGCCAAAGACACTTGCAAAAAGTGCACTGAAAAACACGTCAAAAATCTGCACACAAGCATTTAGAAGGAAAAAAGAAGTCTTACCATATAATCACAACAGCACTGTACTTACTGTAAAATATGTACAGGGTGAGTCAAAAGTCTCAGGACACTCTTTTCTTTCAGAAACGAAAGGGAAAATGACATATCTGAATACCCCAGAAAGTAATGGGTGAGGGGGCCTATCTTTTAGGCTTTGTCTGAAACATGCCCGCCATCTTGAAAGCCGCCATATTGGATCAAGGGCAAGTTTTTCCATTGGGAAGGTGGTCATGTAGCATATCAAAGAAGACCATAATTTTCTCAGAAATCGATTGTCGCAAGATATCTCTTGTGTATGGTTCTTGGTACCTAAGATCCAACAATGCAGGTGTTATCAAAGTGGAACGGAGTGACTGGTTGTATAGTGTTTAGTACTATGTATTGTGGCCGCAGCAACTCCGGTTCAAATCCGGGTCACGGGTGTTTTTGTATACTGTGCTTCAAAGTTTTCCATTCTCTCCTTGGTCAAAAAACAGAAATGAGGCCGGAGCTTCAGGAAAGTCACAAGCGCTGTCCCTCAGGGGCCAGTGGCGCAATGGATAATGCATCTGACTACGAATCAGAAGATTCTAGTTTCGTCTCCTGGCTGGCTCGGTTACATTGTGCCTATTTTGTCTTTCTAACTCTAGACAGATCCAACGATGCAGGTCTTGTCAAAGTGGAAAGAAGTGACTGATGCTGGCGTCAGCCGATGGTGAAATCTTCAGTTTCCCATATGGTCTAGCGGTCAGAATTCCTGGTTTTCACTCAGGCGGCCCGGGTTCGACTCCCGGTATGGGAATTCGTCCTTATGATAAGACTTGAGAATAACTTTGCCTATTAGTTCCTCTGCACCATGATGCTGTAGCTCAAGAGGCTTGTTCTGTTGGAACTATGACTGCAGTCTATCAGGAAGCAGTCGACGTGAGCTAGACGTGGCTGACCGTTGGAATGCCGTGATCGTATAGTGGTTAGTATTCTGTGTTGTGGCCGCAGCAACCCCGGTTCGAATCCGGGTCACGGCAGTGTGTTTTTGTATGCCGTGCTTCAAAGCTTTTAATTCTCTTTTTGGTCAAAAGACAGAACTTCATAGAGGTAAAGCATGTTCTGGTTGTTAAGTTCTGGTGTTAACCACGCGGTGGTTAAGGCGATGGACTCTCTAATCCATTGTGCTCTGCACATATGGGTTCGAATCTCATCCTCATTAAAAACCAAGCCTTTAAACATTGAACAATACCCCTGAAACTCTTGCTTTCAGCTTTGTGCAAAATATTGGCACTTCTCACAAAAAATCACAACTGTAACACCAAATAGAAACTGATCATCTTATACAGCTGTTCTTTTAATATAGTGTTAATGACATACAGATTAGTAACCACACATTGTTTAACGGTCTTCACTTTGTGGATTTGTGGAGCTGGATTATTGAGCATGCATTAAGAGTTTAAAAGGTATTGTTTTCGACGAGGATGGGATTCGAACCCACACGTGCAGAGCACAATGGATTAGCAGTCCATCGCCTTAACCGCTCGGCCACCTCGTCTGGTCAAGCTAAGAGGAATGCTCTTCTGGTCTGACTGCAGGTGTGTCATTTGTAATCAAGTGTGGCAGCTTCAGAGGGCTGGATTGGCCTGAAAACAGGTGGAAAGAGGCAACACAGACGATCTAAACTACTACTCTTATGTCCGTTTGCTTTTTCACATATTGTCAATAGGCTGCAATGTTTTTAAAGCACACTGAGGTCATTTGAGAGAGTTTTTAAAAGTACTTTCACCTCCACGAGGATGGGATTCGCCTGCACTTTTAAAAGCTCTCTTGAATTACTTTGGTCTGCTTTGAAAACATTGCCGCCTATTAAGCATATGAGGAAGAACAAACAGACGTAGGAGTAGCAATTCAGTACATCAGTGTTACTTATTTCCAATGTTTTCAAAGCAGACTGAGGTTATTTAAGAGGGCTTTTAAAAGTGTGTTTACTTCAACAAGGATGGGATTCAAACCCACGTGTGCAGAGCACAATGAATTATCCATCCTTTGCCTTGTTCATCCAGTTGTAGACTTTCCAATTCTTTGTAGTTCATAGCCAAATTTATCAGCCATGCACTGATCTCTGTTACTTAAATTGTAACCATTAACCAGTAGGCGTCAAAACTTTTATGTTTTGAGGTAGTTTGGAGACTTTTAGCAGATGCAAGATTTAAACACACAAGTTTGACATGTCAGTTGATACATCATAGCACGTTTTACTGCTGCGCCACCGAAGCACCTTAACCACACATGTAGGAACACCTACCCTATGGAACTTTTGTATTGTTTTTGTACAGTTACAGTATAATTAGCACTCTTTAAGTGTATTGATCACTAGTGTAACAATAATACACTTTGGTGCACTGTAGCATATTGAAGATTAGTATACTTAAGTCTACTTTATAGCTTTATGAAAAATACACTTAAGTAAACCTTTGTATATGGTATTTAAAGTGTGCTTTAAGTGAATTACTTCAGCAGTTGTTTAACATACTTTGCAAAAATTTACTAAACATCTATTTGAAAACAAGTATTTGAGAAGTATATTAAATTTAAAAAAGTGAGCTGAGGTGCAGTTTGTTTTTACTGATACTGCTTGAGAAGTTTCTACAGTTTAATTGGAGTTCACCTGTGCTACATTTTATTGATTGGACATTGGGGATTACCAATACCTGCCTATATAAGGTCCCACAGTTGACAGTGCATATCAGAGCAAACTCCAAGCCATGGGGTCAAAGGAATCATCTGCAGACCTCAGAAACAGGATTGTGTAAGGGCATAGATCTAGAGAAGAGTTCAAAAAAATTGCTGCAGCTTTACAGATCCCAAAGAGCCACCAAAAATCTTCCTAGACCTGACCGCCTGGCCAAACTGAGCAATCGCTGAAGAAGGGCTTTGGCCAGGGAGGTGAACATGAACCCGAGGATCACTCTCATAGAACTCCAGCGTATCCTTGTGGAGATGGGAGAACCTATAAGATCAACCATCCAGGCAGCACTCCACAAGTCACTTTCATGGTAGAGTGGCCAGATGGAAGCCACTCCTTAGTAAAAGGCACATGACAGCCCACTTGGAGTTTGCCAAAAGACACCTAGAGGACTCTCAAACCATGAGAAACAAGATTATCTGGTCTGATGAACCAAAATTCACATATTTGGCCTGAATACCAAGATTCATGTCTGGAGGAAACCACGCACCGCTCATCACCTGGCTAATGCCATCCCTACAGTGAAGCATGGTGGTGGCAGCATCATGATGTGGGGATGTTTTTCAGCAGCAAGACCGGGGCGACTAGTCCTGATACAGGGAAAGATGAATGCAGCTAATTACACCGAGAGCACTATGGACCTCAGACTGGGGTGAAGGTTTACCTTCCAACATGACAACAACCCGAAGCACACAGCCAAGAGAACAAAGAAAGTGGCTTCTGAGAAAGTATGTGCCTTATGTCCTTGAGTGGCCCAGCCAGAGTCCAGACCTGAATCCAATCAAACATCTTTGGGAAGAGCTGAAAATGACTGTGTACTGACGCTCCTCATCCAACCTGAGGGAGCTTGCAAGGATATGCCAAGAGGAACGAGCAAAAATGTCCAGAAACAAGTGTGCCAGGCTCATAGCTCCTTTTCCAAGACACCTTGAAGCTGTAATTGCTGCCAAAGGTGCATCAACCAAGTATTAGGCTAAGGGTGTGTACAGATATCAGATACAGATGTTTTTAATTCGTAACTATTGGTGATTGTGTTTAGATGTTTGAGGCAAAAATAGAACTCAATCTAATATAGAATAAGTCTGTAATGTAATACAACCCCAAATCAGAAAAAGATGGGACAATCCAATAGCCAGGATCTGTCGTGATATGGTGTTGTGTCAGTACCATATCATTTACACGTCTCTGATGGCAGCATTAATGCAGGAAAGTACATTGAGATCTTAGAGCAACATCTGCTGCCTTTAAGAGGACATCTTTTACAGGGACGTCCATGCAGCCTGTACAATATAGAATGATTTCCTGTCACTGTGGGCTTCAGAGCACAGTAGTAGAGAGCAGAATCTGATACTGCAGCAGAGGAGATGTTCATATCCACTCGATTTTTATCTTTATTTATCTTCACAGAAAACCCAGAAACTGCAGCTTCTTTATCAAGCTCACTAACCAGAATAATGAATTCTGGTCTGAATGTTAAGTATTGACGATACCACTGCAGGTAATTATTTGTACCAGATCCTTTGTAATTGCAGGATAAAGTAACAGAGTCTCTCTCTAAGACAGTTTTATTGGTTGAAACTGAATAAATTTCCTGTGCGCTGTTATAACCTGTGGACAGAGAAAGAACAATGTTTATTTATTGAAAGATATGAGTGTAAGAAAAAAAAAAAACTGACTAGAATCTAGCAGCAGATACATTGTATCTTCTATTTAAGGTTTGGATAAAGGTTCTCATGTGTTATGTGATGTTATTTCTCACCTAAAACAATGGAAAGAAGACACAGAAATCCAAACAATGCCATGACTGATCTGCAGAATAATGTAGCTCAACACCTGCTATCGTATGCATAATTAAACCATTTCCTCTCTTTAACTTCCTTTTCCAGCAGTACAGCCCTGTTACAGAGTTTAGTCACATGTAGATGGAGCCTGCCATCATGTGCACACTTACACTCACTACATCTGTGTGGAACAAAACCTACTATCTATTTGTACTGTATAACTGATCATTTATGTAAATATTATATGTAATATGTTTATTCCTACAGAACTGCTGTCTTTTTTATATTTGATGTAAACATTAACTTAAACTCTTGATTTATGTCTTATTATGTATTTAATGTATTGCACTACTGACACATAACTGTTAGTACATTTGGTTTATAATAAGTGAAGTACAGTATTTATCATGGTAAGCAATAAGCCAAAGACACTTGCAAAAAGTGCACTGAAAAACACGTCAAAAATCTGCACACAAGCATTTAGAAGGAAAAAAGAAGTCTTACCATATAATCACAACAGCACTGTACTTACTGTAAAATATGTACAGGGTGAGTCAAAAGTCTCAGGACACTCTTTTCTTTCAGAAACGAAAGGGAAAATGACATATCTGAATACCCCAGAAAGTAATGGGTGAGGGGGCCTATCTTTTAGGCTTTGTCTGAAACATGCCCGCCATCTTGAAAGCCGCCATATTGGATCAAGGGCAAGTTTTTCCATTGGGAAGGTGGTCATGTAGCATATCAAAGAAGACCATAATTTTCTCAGAAATCGATTGTCGCAAGATATCTCTTGTGTATGGTTCTTGGTACCTAAGATCCAACAATGCAGGTGTTATCAAAGTGGAACGGAGTGACTGGTTGTATAGTGTTTAGTACTATGTATTGTGGCCGCAGCAACTCCGGTTCAAATCCGGGTCACGGGTGTTTTTGTATACTGTGCTTCAAAGTTTTCCATTCTCTCCTTGGTCAAAAAACAGAAATGAGGCCGGAGCTTCAGGAAAGTCACAAGCGCTGTCCCTCAGGGGCCAGTGGCGCAATGGATAATGCATCTGACTACGAATCAGAAGATTCTAGTTTCGTCTCCTGGCTGGCTCGGTTACATTGTGCCTATTTTGTCTTTCTAACTCTAGACAGATCCAACGATGCAGGTCTTGTCAAAGTGGAAAGAAGTGACTGATGCTGGCGTCAGCCGATGGTGAAATCTTCAGTTTCCCATATGGTCTAGCGGTCAGAATTCCTGGTTTTCACTCAGGCGGCCCGGGTTCGACTCCCGGTATGGGAATTCGTCCTTATGATAAGACTTGAGAATAACTTTGCCTATTAGTTCCTCTGCACCATGATGCTGTAGCTCAAGAGGCTTGTTCTGTTGGAACTATGACTGCAGTCTATCAGGAAGCAGTCGACGTGAGCTAGACGTGGCTGACCGTTGGAATGCCGTGATCGTATAGTGGTTAGTATTCTGTGTTGTGGCCGCAGCAACCCCGGTTCGAATCCGGGTCACGGCAGTGTGTTTTTGTATGCCGTGCTTCAAAGCTTTTAATTCTCTTTTTGGTCAAAAGACAGAACTTCATAGAGGTAAAGCATGTTCTGGTTGTTAAGTTCTGGTGTTAACCACGCGGTGGTTAAGGCGATGGACTCTCTAATCCATTGTGCTCTGCACATATGGGTTCGAATCTCATCCTCATTAAAAACCAAGCCTTTAAACATTGAACAATACCCCTGAAACTCTTGCTTTCAGCTTTGTGCAAAATATTGGCACTTCTCACAAAAAATCACAACTGTAACACCAAATAGAAACTGATCATCTTATACAGCTGTTCTTTTAATATAGTGTTAATGACATACAGATTAGTAACCACACATTGTTTAACGGTCTTCACTTTGTGGATTTGTGGAGCTGGATTATTGAGCATGCATTAAGAGTTTAAAAGGTATTGTTTTCGACGAGGATGGGATTCGAACCCACACGTGCAGAGCACAATGGATTAGCAGTCCATCGCCTTAACCGCTCGGCCACCTCGTCTGGTCAAGCTAAGAGGAATGCTCTTCTGGTCTGACTGCAGGTGTGTCATTTGTAATCAAGTGTGGCAGCTTCAGAGGGCTGGATTGGCCTGAAAACAGGTGGAAAGAGGCAACACAGACGATCTAAACTACTACTCTTATGTCCGTTTGCTTTTTCACATATTGTCAATAGGCTGCAATGTTTTTAAAGCACACTGAGGTCATTTGAGAGAGTTTTTAAAAGTACTTTCACCTCCACGAGGATGGGATTCGCCTGCACTTTTAAAAGCTCTCTTGAATTACTTTGGTCTGCTTTGAAAACATTGCCGCCTATTAAGCATATGAGGAAGAACAAACAGACGTAGGAGTAGCAATTCAGTACATCAGTGTTACTTATTTCCAATGTTTTCAAAGCAGACTGAGGTTATTTAAGAGGGCTTTTAAAAGTGTGTTTACTTCAACAAGGATGGGATTCAAACCCACGTGTGCAGAGCACAATGAATTATCCATCCTTTGCCTTGTTCATCCAGTTGTAGACTTTCCAATTCTTTGTAGTTCATAGCCAAATTTATCAGCCATGCACTGATCTCTGTTACTTAAATTGTAACCATTAACCAGTAGGCGTCAAAACTTTTATGTTTTGAGGTAGTTTGGAGACTTTTAGCAGATGCAAGATTTAAACACACAAGTTTGACATGTCAGTTGATACATCATAGCACGTTTTACTGCTGCGCCACCGAAGCACCTTAACCACACATGTAGGAACACCTACCCTATGGAACTTTTGTATTGTTTTTGTACAGTTACAGTATAATTAGCACTCTTTAAGTGTATTGATCACTAGTGTAACAATAATACACTTTGGTGCACTGTAGCATATTGAAGATTAGTATACTTAAGTCTACTTTATAGCTTTATGAAAAATACACTTAAGTAAACCTTTGTATATGGTATTTAAAGTGTGCTTTAAGTGAATTACTTCAGCAGTTGTTTAACATACTTTGCAAAAATTTACTAAACATCTATTTGAAAACAAGTATTTGAGAAGTATATTAAATTTAAAAAAGTGAGCTGAGGTGCAGTTTGTTTTTACTGATACTGCTTGAGAAGTTTCTACAGTTTAATTGGAGTTCACCTGTGCTACATTTTATTGATTGGACATTGGGGATTACCAATACCTGCCTATATAAGGTCCCACAGTTGACAGTGCATATCAGAGCAAACTCCAAGCCATGGGGTCAAAGGAATCATCTGCAGACCTCAGAAACAGGATTGTGTAAGGGCATAGATCTAGAGAAGAGTTCAAAAAAATTGCTGCAGCTTTACAGATCCCAAAGAGCCACCAAAAATCTTCCTAGACCTGACCGCCTGGCCAAACTGAGCAATCGCTGAAGAAGGGCTTTGGCCAGGGAGGTGAACATGAACCCGAGGATCACTCTCATAGAACTCCAGCGTATCCTTGTGGAGATGGGAGAACCTATAAGATCAACCATCCAGGCAGCACTCCACAAGTCACTTTCATGGTAGAGTGGCCAGATGGAAGCCACTCCTTAGTAAAAGGCACATGACAGCCCACTTGGAGTTTGCCAAAAGACACCTAGAGGACTCTCAAACCATGAGAAACAAGATTATCTGGTCTGATGAACCAAAATTCACATATTTGGCCTGAATACCAAGATTCATGTCTGGAGGAAACCACGCACCGCTCATCACCTGGCTAATGCCATCCCTACAGTGAAGCATGGTGGTGGCAGCATCATGATGTGGGGATGTTTTTCAGCAGCAAGACCGGGGCGACTAGTCCTGATACAGGGAAAGATGAATGCAGCTAATTACACCGAGAGCACTATGGACCTCAGACTGGGGTGAAGGTTTACCTTCCAACATGACAACAACCCGAAGCACACAGCCAAGAGAACAAAGAAAGTGGCTTCTGAGAAAGTATGTGCCTTATGTCCTTGAGTGGCCCAGCCAGAGTCCAGACCTGAATCCAATCAAACATCTTTGGGAAGAGCTGAAAATGACTGTGTACTGACGCTCCTCATCCAACCTGAGGGAGCTTGCAAGGATATGCCAAGAGGAACGAGCAAAAATGTCCAGAAACAAGTGTGCCAGGCTCATAGCTCCTTTTCCAAGACACCTTGAAGCTGTAATTGCTGCCAAAGGTGCATCAACCAAGTATTAGGCTAAGGGTGTGTACAGATATCAGATACAGATGTTTTTAATTCGTAACTATTGGTGATTGTGTTTAGATGTTTGAGGCAAAAATAGAACTCAATCTAATATAGAATAAGTCTGTAATGTAATACAACCCCAAATCAGAAAAAGATGGGACAATCCAATAGCCAGGATCTGTCGTGATATGGTGTTGTGTCAGTACCATATCATTTACACGTCTCTGATGGCAGCATTAATGCAGGAAAGTACATTGAGATCTTAGAGCAACATCTGCTGCCTTTAAGAGGACATCTTTTACAGGGACGTCCATGCAGCCTGTCCTAACCTTTCTCCAATATCAAAACAATGACATCCTGTGCTGTTGTACACCTTCAAGTGTCTGCAGGAAGAAAGAGACAAAATCATTTAAGGACCACTGAGCTAAAACACTGATTGTTTATTAGATAAACAGACTTGGGATACAAGAAGCAGCAAGTGATAAAATGTAAACATGCTAATAGCTCCCTCCTTTGATAACAGGTTTTTGTACAGTATAGCTGGATTTCCTGTCACTGTGGGCTGCAGAGCACAGTAGTACAGTGCAGAATCAGATACTGCAGCAGATGATCTTCAGATTCGTTTCATAGCGTTTCATTGAGATTCTTGGGTCAGACGCTTGAGCTGTTTTAACATCTTCACCACCATTACTAATCAGAATTAAAAACTCTAGTTTTGATCCAAGTTTTTGTTGATACCAGTGAAGACTCTGAACCGATCCATTATATGCACAGGACAGTGTGATGTTGCTTCCTTCAGCTGAAGATAAGCTGGTTTGATCTGGTTTAAAGCTTTTATCAGCTTCTGATATAAAACATTATAACAATTTATAACATTTAGTTGATACTATATTAAACACATTTTTTTCTAAATATAGAATTTATGCTTGTAATAGTAGAAAATTAAAACAAACATATTTTAAAAAGTTGACTGTTGTATCACTTACCATTATCATCAACAATAATGAAAATGAAGAAGAGGAGTAACATCATTGTGCTAAGTGTCTGATTCAGATCTGGCATCCAGAGTTAAAGTTGACTATTGTATCACTTACCATTATCATCAACAATAATGAAAATGAAGAAGAGGAGTAACATCATTGTGCTGAGTGTCTGATTCAGATCTGGCATCCAGAGTTGAAAGTGTCTCTGCTGTATGTAACCACATCTGGCTCCCCACCCCCAATCCAGTTACATCCATGTCAACTCATGTCAACCTTTATCTGATATTGTGAAGATAGACTAACAGACCATTGTATATAAATAATAACAAAACCTTTATGTAGATAATAAAGTATAGCTGCAGTATAATGTGTTTGTTGCTACACGTCAACAGCATACAGATGATACTAATACATGATACAGATGAGAACTTTACACATATCACCATCCATCTGTTAGTTTTATATTATTGATTCTGAATCTCTAGATGACTGGGCATGTTTACAGGTGAATTTAATGGTAGTTTATTGTTGATTAATTGAATCTTCTTTTTATTTTCTACCTTCCCAGGATATAGATCTTAACTAACTCAGGTAAAATGGCAATCAAAGTAAATAGGGGCAGTGGTACAT
Organism: Trichomycterus rosablanca; assembly: GCF_030014385.1. Lineage (NCBI taxonomy): Eukaryota > Metazoa > Chordata > Actinopteri > Siluriformes > Trichomycteridae > Trichomycterus > Trichomycterus rosablanca. The sequence continues at coordinate 11,373,000 of NC_085991.1, forward strand.
TAGTTGTTAAGATGCTGGACGAGTAATTTGAAGTAATTGAAGGGGTTTAAACCCCACAAAGCCCTTAACCATCAATCGCTTGCATTGTATAATGTATATGGTCACAACTGTAAGTTCCTTTAGATAAAGTGTCTGCTAAATGCTGTAAATGTATACAATCATTATCTCTATTTATTATTGTATAGTACTGTATATTTGGACAACTGGTGTTACAAAAACTTGGGACTTTAACAGCTTCTTATCTAGGTGGAGTCGAGGTGAACTATAAACAGACAAATAGTGCCCTCTTTTGAGAAAAGCAGGTGCTGTCAGTGTTGTGTTTTTGTAAAGTGTGGCACTGTGAGCTGCAGGGTGCAGTAGTACAATGCAGAGATAGATACTGTAGTAGAGAAGATATTGATGGAACACCTTTATATGTCATATTTACATATACCCGGGAACAGTACACATTCTTTGGAAGTCAGGGTCAGAGTGCAGGGTCAGCCATTGTACAGTGCCCTGGAGCTGAGAGGGTTAAGGCCCTTGTGACCAGTAACAATAACAATAAAACAAACATTCAATACAATACAATAAGAAATAACAGCATCAAGAATAACATCATAAGTATGCATGTTTGCCTCATGCTTTTATGTCCTTATTTAACCACTGGACCAACAGGCAGTGGAAATGTCTTTGGTTGACTAACAAGGCAAAGAGTAAAGTGTAAATCAAAAGTAAAATTAACCCTTTGAAATTCAATTAAAAAAAACTATTATTATTGAAGGTGATGCTCTATATTAATATACCAATACTTCATTACTAATATACAATTGAAATATACAACCCCAAATCAGATAAAGTTGGGACAGCATGGAAAATGCAAATAATAAAAAAAAAACATTTTATTTGATTGCAGACAGGATGAACCTGAGATATTTCATGTTTTATCTGCTCAACTTTATTTCATTTGTTAATAAACCTTCATTCCTGCATTTCAGGCCTGCAACACATTCCAAAAAAAGTTGGTACTGGGGTAATTTAGGGCTAGTAATGAGGTGAAAAAACTAAAAAATGATGTGGTTCCTAACAGGTGATGTCAACAGGTGATTGTAATCATGGTTTGATACAAAAGCAGCATCCTTTGATGAGCAGAGTCTTTGATGAGCAAAGATGATCAGAGGATCTCAACAAATGTGTGAGAGAATGATTTAAATATTTAAAAACAATGTACCTCAAAGAAAGATTGGAAGGGATTTGCATATTTCTCCCTCTACAGTGCATAATATCATTAAACCATTCAAGGAATCAGGAGGAATTTTAGTGCGTAAAGGCCAAAGGCGCAAGCTTAAGCTGAACGCCTGTGATCTTCCATCCCTCAGACGGCATCAAGAACCGCCACTCAACAATAGCTGATATAACCACATGGGTGAGGGATTACTTCATCAAACCTTTGTCAAGCACTACAATACAGAGTTACATGCACAAATGCCACTTACAACTTTTCTGTGCAAAAAAAGAAGCCTTATGTTAACCATGTCCAGAAGCGGCGTCGACTTCTCTGGGCTTGGAGGGATCTAAAACGGACCATCATACAGTAGAAACGTGTATTGTGGTCAGATGAATCAGCATTCCAGGTCTTTTTTTAGAAAAAAAAATGGACGCTGTGTGCTCCGGACCAAAGACGAAAAGGACCATCCAGACTGTTATCAGCAACAAGTCCAAAAGCCAGGGTCTGTCATGGTATGGGGGTGTGTCAGTGCCCTTGGCAAAGGTCATTTACACTTCTGTGATGCCAACATTAATGCAGAAAAGTACATTGAGATCTTACCTTGAAACGCCAGCAACGCTGCTGTGTCTGATACACTCATACCAGCACAACACACACTAACACACCACCACCATGTCAGTGTCACTGCAGTGCTGAGAATGATCCACCACCTAAATAATACCTGCTATGTGGTGGTCCTGTGGGGGTCTTCGATCACCAGGGCTACATCACAGTAGATTGCTGGGAGGGGTTCCTTCACGACCAGGTGCTTCGTCTCACCACAGCGGACGTGAGGAGAACTCTGCACAGAGTCAACCCACGGAAGGCTTCTGGACCAGACAACATTCCTGGCCGAGTGCTCAAGGGATGTGCAGACCAGCTGGCAGATGTATTCACTGACATCTTCAACATCTCCCTGAGCAGCGCCATCGTTCCAACGTGCCTCAAGACGACCACCATCGTACCCGTGCCAAAGAAGTCATCTGTGTCATGCTTCAACGACTATCGTCCCGTAGCACTCACGCCTATCATCACGAAGTGCTTCGAGAAACTAGTCATGAGGCATATTAAGACACTACTGCCTCCCACCATGGACCCACTGCAGTTTGCGTACCGTCCTAACCGCTCAACGGACGACGCCATATCCACCACACTTCCCCTGGCTTCTACACACCTGGACAGAAAGAACACTTACGTCAGGATGCTGTTCATAGACTTTAGCTCAGCATTCAACACCATCATTCCTCAGCATCTAATTGGAAAGCTGAGCACGCTGGGCCTGAACACCTCTCTCTGCAACTGGATCCTGGACTTCTTGACTGAGAGACCTCAGTCCGTCCGGATCGGTAAGAACACCTCCAGCACCACCACACTGAGCACCGGCGCTCCCCAAGGCTGTGTGCTCAGTCCACTGCTGTTTACTCTGCTTACGCACGACTGTACAGCAATGCACAGCTCGAATTCCATCGTTAAGTTTGCAGACGACACAACTGTGGTGGGACTCATCAGCAACAACGATGAGTCAGCGTACAGAGAGGAGGTACAACATCTAACGGACTGGTGCCAAGTCAACAACCTGTCTCTGAATGTGGATAAAACCAAAGAGATGGTCATTGACTTTAGAAAGACACTAAGGGACCACTCCCCACTGCACATCGACGGCTCATCTGTTGAGATCGTCAAGAGCACCAAATTTCTCGGTGTTCATCTGGAGGAGAATCTCACCTGGACCCTTAACACCAGTTCCATCACCAAGAAAGCCCAGCAGCGTCTCTACTTTTTGAGAAGACTGAGGAAAGCTCATCTGCCACCCCCCATTCTCACCACGTTCTACAGAGGAACAATCGAGAGCATCCTGAGCGGCTGCATCACTGTCTGGTTCGGAAATTGTACTGCGTCGGACCGCAAGACTCTCCAGCGAGTAGTGAGGACAGCTGAAAAGATCATCGGGGTCGCTCTTCCATCTCTCACGGACATTTTTAACACCCGCTGCATCCGCAAAGCTCTCAGCATTGTGGACGATCCAACCCATCCATCACATGGACTTTTTACTCTGCTCCCGTCTGGGAGACGATACCGCAGCATCCGGACTAACACAACCAGACTGTGTAACAGTTTTATCCCTCAAGCAATCAGACTTCTAAACTCAGGACTGTAACAATTTCCTCCGGAAATTTTCTGCTGCCACACACTGATCTGTATTGACTGTTACTTGCATTTTTGACTATGTTACTTGCATTTTTGACTGTTACTTGCATTTTTGCACACCTCCTGGAAATGCACAATAATTTCTGCACCTTACTTGTATTTTGCACCATATTTACTTTTTAGGCACCTTATCTGCATTGCCAATTTTACGCTGCTAATGTACAACATGTCACTACCCCATGAACCATTGTACCATCTATTCACCATCATGTACTAACACTTGTCTTTAGTCCTGTCTTCTAATTACTTGTTTAGATTAGGGATAATTAGGAATATCTTTTGTAGTTATTTATTATAGGATTTTTTGTATTATTGTTGTATTTGCACTGTTTTTGTATTGTCTTGCACTTTTTGTACCATGTTACACCGTGATCCTAGAGGAACGCTGTTTCGTTTCAATATGTACTTGTATGTAGCTGAAATGACAATAAAACCTCTCTGACTCTGACTCTGACTCTGACATCCTCTACAACTGCAAGGATTCCAATAGTAATTCCTGTAATGACATCTTCTTCACAATCAGTGGGCTTTATAAAAACAATACAAGAATTGCACTATTAGAAGCTGCTTATACATGCAAATTGGTACCTCTTATGTTTAGTATAGTTTTGTTGACATTGTTGACATTTTAAAAAACTTGGAGGGATTCTCTCTGACATACCATGGCAATGCCTGCAGCACTGCCATCCTCTTCCTTTGGTTTGATGCCTGTCAAAAAGTAAAAACTGCATAAAAATGACTTGTTTAACACACACACACACACACACACCCCTGTGAAAATTAATATTAATTCACATTCTTGTCAAGGCTCTTCATTATGGCAGTCATTTCTGTCATCACTTCAAAAGGTTTTGTCCTGTACAACTGAAGAAGCTTGAGCAGATGGCCATCAAGACCCCCATAAAGGGACTTCCTAAGGTCCATTGACACAAGCCTGGTGAATTCCATGCTGATCAACTTGAAAGATGAGATCACATATGCAAAGACATTATCATTTTGCATACTATACCTAAGCAAAATGACAATATTTACCATTCTTGTAAAAAATTCCCCTTACAAAAGGCTTTTATGGATATATTGTGGATACCGTTAGTACTTAAAAAAAACACACACACATCACCTGCATGCTTAGAGAAAGCTTAATTAGTTATGTTTAATAGGGTGTGCCAATGCTGTTTGCACTTTACTATACCACTTTACAACCTGAGCATTTACAATGACATGCCAGGTCATTAGACAGGAATTATTATCATGTCCCATGACTTTTGCCATATCAGTGTATATTTAAAAACACAGCAAATAAATGGACACCTGGACATGCAAACCTGTCTCTCTGTGAAAAGTGCCGGCCATCTGACCTTCAGGCTGGGTGATGAGAAAGAGCAGACTTTGCAATTCCACCTCATTGGCTGTGGGCAAGGGCCTTACACTTCAGGAGACAGTGATGTTGTGATTCTGTAAACAAAGGAAAAGGGGGGCGTGATGACGGCATGTGGCTGAGAAGACGTGTGAGTGCCGAGCTCCCGAGACCAACGACCTAAACTTACATTTTTATGCAACCGATAACCCGTTTCACAGTATTATAACACATTTTAAAGTTAGACTTGACTTTTCGGAGAGAGAACAACCATGTCTTCAACAGAAAGGAGCGCTAAACCACAAAGTGGACCCGTGAAGTTACGCAGTGTATCAGCAAGGTGCTTGATGAAAAACTGGCAATATTCACAGAAACATTGGAAGCAGTGGCGGCCAGAGTCGAAGACCACACTAAGAGATTAGATGAAGCGGAACGGTGGGTGTCGGGGATGGAGGACGAGCTGGCTGGTGCGGAGAAACGGTGGAAAGAGGCGGAAAAAAAGATTCAGCAGCTGTCCGTCAAACTTGAACTTGGCTCCCCAATGCCTTGGGTCTACAAACGAAACATGGCCGTATTAAAATTGACCGTGCACATAGAAGTCTGGGGGCACCGAACGGCAATCGCACGAGGCCCGTTCTTATTAAGTTACACAACTCCATGGATAAGTTTGGATTCTGGATGCATTGAAGGGTAAACGACAGCTGACACATGAGGGACAAAAAGTGTTCATTCAGCAAGACTCCTCTACTGTTAAAGAAAAGCGGCACAGCTTTAACAAGGTCTGTGAGCAGCTGATTGAAAGGGACATCCGATTCACTATGCGCTATCCGGCAACTCTGTGCGTGACACGCGATGGAGCCAAGCATGCATTTCAGTCCCCCACTGATGCACAGGTCCATTCCTAGATGGACTTAAAAACTAAGTTTTGCATTGGACGACAACATGGGTAAACTTGAACTGGAACTGGTGACAATTAAAAAGATGTTTAGACTGCCTTGGTAACTAAAGGATATTTCATGCTGAATCTTCGTTTTACTGGTTGTATTTGAATATTAGAGTTTCTTTTTCGAAGTTTGTGCAAATAATTATAGTCATACCGATTAATAATATTTTACTACTGACAAGGACGGGAAATTTCTATATTGGTCGTTGGGCCGGGAGTGAGGTTGAAGGGGGTCGTTAGGTTTCCAGGGGATGCAGTGTTTTCCCTGGTGGACAGGATGCCTTTCTTTCGGCGACTTTTCCCCTCACAGGGTCTTAAGCCCTATGGTTGTTGTAAATAGTTGGTTATTAATAGTAGTTCAGGTGTTTTGTCTTTTCCTTGTATTGCCATTTCTTAGATACTTCGCACATGTAGCCAGGTATGGGGAAACGTGAATATCTATGTACAGTATGTATGGTTAATTCTTGATGTTTTTTTGCCCTTTTGTAATTAAGCTCTTTTGTGGGGTCTCAGGGATTTCGGTAGGGGGAGAAGCAGACATGGGGATCGTAATGATTTGATAATCGATTTGGGGTGGGCTGGGGTTAAATACATCAGGTAGTTTAACGATTTTGGATGTTGTGCATGTTATATAGTGGTATGTAAAAGCAGACATCCCAAGTTGCAAAAACTCATTTCAGGGAGGTACACCCGAAAACCTCTCGCACACACCAAAGGATATGAGTGATAACACAACTTGACTTTTTGATACAGGACTGTGCATAACAACTTTTTACAGCTTGGGCTACGACAGGCTAAATTGGTCTATTCTGGGGTCTTCCGCACTTCGTCGCTGCTTGCTTTGCAGATTTGATCAGTTTGCTTGAAATGTCAATGTCATGACACTCTGTGTCAATGAATTTGTTTATCTTACATGACATCAGATTGACAAGTGTCTGGTGTGACATCTGACTCCTGAACTCGGTCTTGATGTGCCTCACCATGCTGAAGGCTCTTTCCACATCACAATTGGAGTTCGGCAGCACCAGTAGCAGTTTCATCAGCTTGCACAGTTTGCCCCAGAACTCTTCAACTTGTAAATTTCTGTAATTTGGGACCAGTGCTTGCAGGTTAGTTGAGACATAATCTAGGACATCCAAGTGGAGTTATTCTCACTATGGCAAACAGTACAGCGGGCAAGACTTAAATTGTTTTTTACTTTTATCAAATATGGGTACACTTTCGAGTAGTCAAAGGTGAAATGAGTTTTGTATTTTCTCTTTTTGGAAGGCCCTGCCTCCGCTTTCCCTGCCTCTGCTCATGCTGTCCAGGAGAAGAATAAAAAAAAAAACACTGCCCACCCAATAATCCACTAAAAACTGATTGGCTGACTGACAGACTCTTTGCAGAGAACAGGCCAACCAGAACCCTCTGTGTTTTGCATGCGCTTCATGAATATGCACTGTTAGGATTTTCGGAACATAAAAAACGTACATTTAATATGGGAAGTTTCCCGGCATTCACCCACGTGGTCTTTTGTTCAAAATGGCGCCGGCCATGCTCCCTTTGTTCAAAATGGCGCCGGCCATGCTCCCTTCCTGACTCCTACCGAGGGGGGGGAGGCGGAGCCCTGGGCTTTTTAGCACATTTCATTGGCTCCACCAGCAGTAAAGGAGGAGGAGCCTAGCTTAGTTTAAAAGAACGGCGCGCTCAGACGCCGGGGCTCTCTCTTCTTGGCTGGCGATCGTTTTTGATTGCAGGAGAAAGGAGCGTCGATCGGCTTAGCTCTGACATATATTCACAGATCGTTTTTACACTTAATAAAGTGTTTTGGAAGAGTACTTTCTGGATTCTCTGACTGCTTTCTTCAGGACCTCCCAACAAAAGATCCGTCCTAACAGATGGTAGCAGAGGACGGTCGTAGAGATCTGAAATAGCATCAAATTGATTCAGCTGACTGAGCTAAAGACCGAGATTCCGAGGATCTTTTGTACTCAGTACAAGGCGCGCCTATACAAGGTAAACAGATGTTCTCTGTATATATTAGCTGCATTTATTATTTAGCGTAGTGAGTGTGAAAGTGAATCTCGGAATCCGTAAGTGTCTGATTAAATTACTAAAGTATCATTAGATAGTTTAAAACTGTGAATATATGCCGAAGCTAAAAATGTGTGTTTGCTGATTGCTGAATCTGTTTCAAAAGCAGGGGCGCGTGATTCGAATGATCTAAGTTTTAACGAGTCTGGGACTGGGTTAATTCTATATGTTCTGCCCTCGCTAAGAGTTTGTGTCCCTTTCTTAACTAGACAGACGGACAACTCCCTCCAAAATACAGTTTAGTCAGGTGTCAATTTATTAACGTTCCAACTTGCACTGTGTTTATTGGAATGGAGTAAAACTGAAATGCAAATACAAACAATAGAGACGATGAGAACTCAATACATCACATGCACAGAGCCTTTTACAAGTATTACACAATGTAAACATTAAGTTTAACGTGTGCGTAAAATTGCGCTAACAAGTTAGCATTCATGCTACAAACGAATCGCTATGAAATAACGCCCGTATGAAGTTACTTTCGTTTTCTAAAAACAGTATAGAGTTCGCTAAATAATCGCAAACAACAGGCGATATAAAGTTTAGTACTTACAGACGATGCTTCCCTCACGAACTGCAAAACTATGAACTTTATGTGTTTTATAATGCTACTGATGTTACCCCATGCACGCTTTTCAGCCGAACATAACAACCTTGCAACTCGCGCCAGGTCAAAGTTAATCGCTATGGCAACGTCATAAACAAAATGCTGCTTAAAGCTGCAAGTGTCCTTTTAAGTGTCCTCGCACAACAAACTCGAACCATAACACTCCCCGCCTGGCATCTTACATGCCATCTCGAACCTGGCGGTCATATAGTCTCTGGGGAAAGGAGCAGAACAGTCTCTGTGATTGGACGTGAGAGGACTTTAGGTGAACCTCCCTTTGTAATCTTGACCTCTACTTTCCTCACCTTCCCATCTTTACTTGGAAGAGTTTTCGATACAACTCCCATAGGCCAGTCATTTCTTTTGGCTTGGCTATCCTTCAATAAAACAACATCTCCCTCTTGCAGATTAGGGACTTCACGTTGCCACTTCTTACGACTTTGCAAGGTGGTAAGATATTCCTTTCTCCAGCGTTGCCAAAAAGCGTTAGCGAGACTTTGGACTCTTTTCCATTGACGGCCATACAAGTCCTTGTCGTCGTATTCCCCAGGAGGTGGTAGAAGAACACCAATTTTTTGCGTAAGCAGCGTTGCAGGTGTTAAGATTTGAGGGTTTTCAGGGTCAGAGGAAACAGGAACTAGGGGTCGAGCGTTCACGATGGCTGAAACCTCCGCCATAAATGTGGTTAAGACCTCGTGGGTGAGCTTTGATGCCGGGACCTTTGGCAGCATAGCGTCCAGTATGCGTCTCGCAATTCCAATCATGCGCTCCCAGCTTCCACCCATGTGAGATAAATGGGGTGGATTGAAAACCCATGTGCATCCCGCAGCATTTAGGTATTTGTGGAGCTTTGAGTCACGGTTTGTAGAGTCGAACTTTAACTCCTTGCATGCACCAACGAAATTAGTGCCACAGTCTGACCGTAGTTGCTTGGCTGGTCCGTGGATGGCAAAGAAGCGCCGGAGTGCGTTAATGAAACTGGATGAATCCATTGACTCTATTACCTCAATATGGATCGCCCTGGTACTCATGCACGTGAATAGCACTGCCCAGCGTTTGCTATGAGCCAGTCCCCCTCTGGTGCGGTGCGCTGTTACAGTCCATGGTCCGAATACATCCAAACCTACGTAGGAGAACGGAGGGTCAGTATTCAAGCGGTCTATGGGTAGATCTGACATTTTTTGAACGTTTCTTTGTCCACGTAGCTTCTTGCAGGTGACGCACTGGTAGATTACGCGTCTAATGTGACGTTTTCCGCCTATAACCCAGAAACCTGCAGACCTCACGGCTCCCTCTGTAAAATGTCGACCTTGATGCTGGACTAGTTCGTGGTAATGTCGAATTATTAGTGTTGTGACGTGGCTATGCCCAGGAAGAATCAAAGGGTTGGTTTCGTTTTCCTCCAGGTTTGCTTGAGGAAGGCGCCCTCCAACGCGAAGGAGGCCAGAAGCATCAATGTAGGGGCAGAGTTTGATGAGAGGACTGTTTTTAGGGATAGGGGCGTCCCTCTTTATATGTTTTAACTCCTCTGCAAAAGCCTCCTGTTGCAAACTCCCGATGACTAAGTTCTGAGCCTTTTTCAGATGTTCTTGAGTGCAGGCCTTCTGCGCATGGTCCTGTTTGGCACGGTGGGCAAGGTGCACCAGTCTAGCGACGCCACGTGTCAGAGAATTCCAGCTCGAAAACCTGTCAAAGCGTTTAGTTCCTAACGCATTACTGGTGATTTTCGTGGTCAACGTAGTAACTTGAGGGCGAATCTCTGTGTCGGTTCCTGGGTCAACTAAGTCGTAATGAAGGTGTTGAGGTAGGTTGCCTTCTGAAGACTTAAATAAGAAGTCTGGTCCTGTTAGCCAGGTGCTTTGGGCTAAAGCACTTGCAGGGATGGATCTTGTGGCATGGTCTGCTGGGTTTTGGTTGGTGGGAACATATTTCCACTGCTCTGGACGACTGGCTCGCCTTATACGAAGCACTCTATTGCTCACATATACATAGAACCTTCTGGTTTCGTTGTGAATGTAACCCAAGACCACTTTGCTGTCTGAATAAAAGGTTACTGCATCTAGATGAGTGTCCAGATCGTCGGTTATGGTTTCCGCCAATTCGACCGCTAAGACCGCCGCACATAGTTCCAGTCTCGGGACCGTGATTTCAGGTCGGGGAGCGAGCTTGGCCTTACCCAACACGAAGCCGACGTCTGTGTTGCCATTTGCGTCGATGACTCGAAGGTAAGCCACAGCTGCCACGGCATAAGTGGATGCATCGCAAAAGACACATAACTCCTTTGCCTTTGCACAAATTAGTGAGATAGGGTTATAGGTGCGTGGAATTTTTACCTTTTCGAGTTCACTGAGTGAGTCTCTCCAGTTTTCCCACTCCTTGAGCTTGTCTGGGGGCAGAGGAGAGTCCCATTCGAATGCTGTTGTGGTGAGCTCCCTTAGTAGAGATCTTCCACGGATGCTCACAGGTGCAGCGAACCCCAGTGGGTCAAACAAGCTGTTGATAGTGGATAGCACCCCTCGTCTCGTGTAAGGTTTTTTCTCTTTTGACACCTGAAAGGTGAACTCATCGGTGGATATGTCCCAGCTAATTCCAAGACTTCGCTGCAGAGGTAAGAAGTCGAAGTCTAGATCGAGGTTCTTTAATTCTTTAGCAAGGTCGTCTTGCGGAAATGCTTTCACGACCACTTCTCTGTTGGACATCACCTTGTGGAGCCTTAGGTTTGAGAGGGCCAGCATCTTTTGGGTGTTTTTTAGAAGGGTTGTAGCCTCTTCTTCGGTCGGTAGGGATATGAGACCGTCGTCTACATAAAAGTTCCTATCAACGAACTGCCGGGCCTCTTTTCCATACACCAATTCTCCTGCAAGTGCTGCTCTCCTAAGGCCGTATATGGCTACAGCTGGGGATGGGCTGTTGCCAAAAACATGAACACACATTTGATATTCCACCACTTCGTCATCGAGGTCGTTGTTCCGGTACCAAAGGAAGCGTAAGAAGTCTCTGTGACCTTCTTTGACGTAGAAGCAGTGAAACATTTGTTGCACGTCGGCTGTAACTGCTACTGGCTCTTTCCTAAAGCGCAGCAAAACCCCCAGTAAACTGTTGTTTAGATTAGGCCCCGTTAGAAGTACATCGTTCAGAGACACACCTTGATAGCATGCACTAGAGTCAAATACTACCCTAATTTGGTCTGGTTTTCGAGGGTGGTATACACCGAAGATGGGTAGGTACCAGCACTCCTCTTTGGCTTGTAGCGAAGGAGCTAGTTCAGCGTGGCCGTTCTCAAACATCTTGTCCATGAAGGCTATGAAGTTTTCCCTCATTACTTGTCGTTTTTTGAGTGTTTTGGACAGTGACATGAGGCGATTATAAGCTTCCTTACGGTTGTTGGGCAGACGAGTTCTCGGGCTGCGAAAGGGTAGTGGGGCTGTCCAGCTATTGGATGCGTCTTGTTGGAACTCCTTATCCATCATTCTGAGGAATGTTAAGTCTTCTATGGACAGAGCAGTTTTGTCGTCCTCGTTAGTGTGGGTAAAGATGGTTTCTCCAAATGTTTTACCTTCGATGGCCACTGTGTGTTTGTTTCATGGAGTGGCACTACTGTAGGCTTGATATGGTCGACTGCATGGCTCTTTGATCTGAATCATGTTTGGACATGGGCTCAGAAGGCTTGGGCGGCCATTTCTTAGTATGTTGGTCTTGAAGTTGTTCACTGTGGAAGGTTTGTGAATACCATCAAGGCACACGTCTCCAACTATTACCCATCCGAGGGCTACTTTCTGGGCAAATGGTGCGTGTGAGGGACCGTTAAGTTGCTCTAGTACCTTGTGTACCTGGATGAGGTCCCTGCCGAGGAGAAGCAGTATCTCGGCCTTGGGGTCTAACTTGGGAATCTTGTCAGCTATGGACTTCAGATGGGGCTGATATTTTGCAGCTTCGGGTGTGGGTATCTCGGCCCTGTTGTCAGGCAACATGTCACATTCGACAAGTGTAGGAAGTGCAAAGCTGACCTCGTGGTTTATTGACTCTACCACGAACCCCGATGCTCTTCTGCCTGTCGTCTCTGACACCCCTGTACATGTTTTCAATGTGTATGGAGCGAAGTCGTTTGCTACCTGGAATAGGTCAAAGAAGGCAGATCTAACAAGCGACTTGTTGCTCTGATCGTCGAGGATTGCGTATGTTCTTATTTTTCTGTCTGGTTGTCTTTCAAGGTAGATGTAGACGAGACAAATTTTGGAGCATGACCTTCCTGCTAGTTTCTCCTCCCCACAAACCTGAGTGCAGGTGCTAGCAACTGGAAGCTTGCAATTTTCCTCTTCCTCCCCGCCATGGTGTACGGAAGGGCCGAGGGTTCCCCTTTTAACCCAAGGGGCAGGACCAGCATGTAGGGCTGAAACGTGCTTGCTGCTGTCGCACTCTGAGCAGCGGATGACTGCATCACAGACCTTAGCTTGGTGAGCCGTTGATGAACAGCAGCGGAAACAAATTGAATTTTCTTTAAGAAAGGCCTTACGGTTTTCAAGGGACCTTTCTCTAAATCCTCTGCACCTTGCCAATGGGTGAGGTTTCTTGTGAAGGGGACACTGCTTATTGATGTCTGCCATTCTTTCAGATTCGTCCTCTTGGAGAGCTTTGCCTTGGATATGTACCTAAATTGTTTAAAAGTGCTGTTATTAAACCACTGATTAAAAAACCTAATCTTGATCCACATGTACTAGCTAATTATAGGCCAATTTCAAACCTTCCTTTTGTCTCTAAGATATTAGAAAAAGTAGTTTCCAAACAGTTATGTTCTTATTTGAATGAAAATTGTATTCATGAAAAATTTCAATCAGGATTTAGACCCAATCATAGTACCGAAACCGCATTAATTAGAGTAGTTAACGAGTTGTTAATGTCTTCTGATAATGGATGTGTCTCTTTTCTTGTTCTATTAGATCTTAGCGCAGCGTTTGATACGGTCGATCATAACATTTTACTGGAGAGGCTAGAAAATACAGTAGGTGTTAAAGGACTCGCACTCTCTTGGTTTAAATCATATCTGACTGACCGCTCTCAATTCGTTTATGTAAATAATAAATGCTCGGAAACTACAAAAGTAAAGTATGGTGTTCCACAGGGGTCGGTACTGGGACCGCTATTATTTACACTCTATATGCTTCCACTAGGTGAAATTATTCATAAACATGGCATAAACTTTCACTGCTATGCAGATGACACACAGCTGTATATATCAGCCAAACCAAATGATACTGACACAATCAGTAAGATAGAAGATTGTGTAAACGACATAAAAAACTGGATGTCGTGTAATTTTCTTTTACTTAATTCAGATAAAACAGAGGTTTTACTTGTTGGCTCTAAAGCTGCAAGAGACAAGTTGTCTAACCTGGTGCTAAACTTAAACACGTTCTCTGTTACTCCCAGCCCAGATGTAAAAAACTTAGGTGTCACAATAGATTCAGATCTCTCATTTGATACACACGTTAATAATATTACTAGAGTTGCTTTCTATCATTTGCGTAACATTTCTAAAATAAGAAATATACTATCTGTTAATGACGCCGAAAAACTGATCCATGCGTTTATAAGTTCTCGGTTAGATTATTGTAATGCTCTTCTAACTGGATGCTCTGGTAGATCCTTAAACAAACTCCAGTTAGTTCAAAATGCAGCAGCTCGAGTGCTAACTAGAACTAAAAAATTTGACCATATTACTCCTGTTCTATCATCTCTACACTGGCTGCCAGTTAAATTTCGCATTGATTACAAAATACTTTTACTAACTTATAAAGCGCTACATGGTCTGGCTCCACAGTATCTGAGTGAACTTATTAATCACTACAGCCCAGCGCGTCCACTTCGTTCACAAGATGCAGGGTTACTTATAGTTCCTAAAATTAAAAAGATCACGGCTGGTGGAAGAGCGTTTTCCTACAAAGCTCCACAACTCTGGAATAATCTTCCTGCCTCTATTCGGGATTCGGACACAGTCTCAATGTTTAAGTCTAGACTGAAAACATATTTATTTTCTCAGGCTTTTGATTAGTATAGACAAAGGCGCAGAGCTTGGGGGTTCTTGGTCATAGAAACTTGTGGTGATCAGGGATGTTGGGTTGCTGTCGTTCTGCCTCTCTTGTCCGATCACTCAGGTTTGGTGACGGTGGGGAGATGGGCGCTGATGTCCTGTGAAAGCCTTCATGACCTAGTTACCTGCTCGCTCTCCCTTTTAGTTATGCTGTAATAATTAGGGCTGCCGGAGTCTAAAACTCTCTGTAAAACTGTTTGTCAACCAGCATTGTACATTATTGACTACATTCTCTGTTGTTTTACCCCGAGGGCATTCTGATGGAAACCTGTTTACCCGCCGAGGTTAAGGATTGAAGTCGAGACTGCCGGGACAACGATGCTTCTCCTGTCAGATGTGACGGGTCTGGAGTAATTGCAACGACAAGAAATCACTACAGACTTTATTGAAGACTAGAGCGGATAACAACTCTATTATTATTTAATTGTTTATTTATCTATTTATTACCAGTTATGACTTTTTGATCATTTAATTCTGTGTTTGTATGATTTGTGTAAATCGTGTATTTATTTAAAGTATCCTCCAGGCCACCCATGAAGGATGGGCCCTGCTGAGTCTGGTTCCTCTCAAGGTTTCTTCCTGTAATTTTCAGGGAGTTTTTCCTTGCCACAGTCGCCCTCGGCTTGCTCAACAGGGGTTTTTGTATCTGTTGGTCCTGGATTTTGTAAAGTTGCTTTGAGACAATGTCTATTGTAAAAAGCGCTATATAAATAAAGTTGACTTGACTTGACTTGACTTTGTTGATTTCTATTTTATGTACTGTGACCGGCGTTTTTAAATAATGCGGTGGGGCTCTCTGTCCTTTAGGGGCCAGTAGGTGAGAAGGTGTGGTTTGGAAACTGGGGTCGTTCCTCATTCTTGCTTCGTTGCGAATGAAGTTGGAGAAAAATGAAAATGGAGGAAAAACGACTCCATATCTTTGCTTGAACCTGCTTCCTTCCGACATCCACCTTTCTTGTAATGAGGTTGGCAGCTTCTCCAGGATAGGGCCAATGCCACGTGCAGTGTCTAGATAAGACAGGCCAGGCAGGTATCCTTCGGCATTTGCTGCCTCTAACTCGAGCATGAGGTCACCTAGCTCTCTCAGACGATGTGGTTCTTTGTTAGTCATCTTTGGAAAGTGTTCAATTTTGTTAAAAAGTGCTGCTTCCATGGCTTCAACGGACCCATAGCACTCTTGCAATCTATCCCAGGCTCTGCTGAGACCAAGGGCAGGATGGTTAACGTTCACCGACCTTATCCTTTTGACATGTTCGGCTGACTCTGTGCCTAGTTATTTGATAAGCAAATCGAGTTCTTCGCTTGGCTTGAGGTCCAGTCCTTCAATCGTATTTATGAAAGTAGACCTCCATGAGCGGTAGTTTTCTACCTTGTCATCAAATTTGGTGAGCCCTGCTGTAAGCAAGTCGCGGCGTGCTAGGAATTTGGCCAAGTCCATTGTGTTTGAATTACCAGACTGGAACCCGTTGGCCTTGTTATTGTAAGAAGTAAAGGGCTTGTTGTCTGATGAAGCTTGTAATGGGTGTCCATCCAATGGCACATCATGGAACCCTTTGACGTTAATGGAGAATTCGCCAGGATGCTTTGGTGAGACGAACGGCTGATGAACTTTGGTGTCATGTGGCTGGGCGTCTTGGTTAAAGGATGCTTGAGAAGCCTTTATGTAACTGTATTGGTCTTGGACGTACCTTTCAGTTCTCTGGGAGGATAGACGTGATGTTTCCTGCTCCCTGTCACTTGTATTTGGCGACTGTGCTAGCTCTACTGCATCGACTGCCGCTTCAAACACTGTAGCTTCGGCTAAGGCTGCTTCTGCTTCTCGTTCCTGCTGTAGCACTTTGAGGGTGGCTTCTAACCGTGTCTCTTCGACCCTTAGCTGAGCTCTTTTTACCTTTACTTCAAGCTCTTTCTGCGCGTAGGACGCTCTTTTAACGGCGGCTTCTGCTTTGGCACGTGCTTCGACGGCCGCTAGGCTGGCTGCTGACCGGCTGGAACGTCTGGAGGATTTAGACGAGCTCGTACAAACTGACCTGGTTTCTAAACTCTTGTCGTTCCCCGCTGACATGTTTAATGCTGGTCAGGTGCAAACTGATATGTCCTCCGTATGACAAGATGTGAAGCCGTCTTTTTACTGTTCTGCCCTCGCTAAGAGTTTGTGTCCCTTTCTTAACTAGACAGACGGACAACTCCCTCCAAAATACAGTTTAGTCAGGTGTCAATTTATTAACGTTCCAACTTGCACTGTGTTTATTGGAATGGAGTAAAACTGAAATGCAAATACAAACAATAGAGACGATGAGAACTCAATACATCACATGCACAGAGCCTTTTACAAGTATTACACAATGTAAACATTAAGTTTAACGTGTGCGTAAAATTGCGCTAACAAGTTAGCATTCATGCTACAAACGAATCGCTATGAAATAACGCCCGTATGAAGTTACTTTCGTTTTCTAAAAACAGTATAGAGTTCGCTAAATAATCGCAAACAACAGGCGATATAAAGTTTAGTACTTACAGACGATGCTTCCCTCACGAACTGCAAAACTATGAACTTTATGTGTTTTATAATGCTACTGATGTTACCCCATGCACGCTTTTCAGCCGAACATAACAACCTTGCAACTCGCGCCAGGTCAAAGTTAATCGCTATGGCAACGTCATAAACAAAATGCTGCTTAAAGCTGCAAGTGTCCTTTTAAGTGTCCTCGCACAACAAACTCGAACCATAACACTATAGATCTAAAAATTTCGAGCGTTGGAGATCTAAGAGTCTGGCAGTTCAAAGAACGGGATTCTATGATTCGAGCGTTGGAAATATTAGAGTCTGGCAGTTCAAAGAACAGGATTCTATAATTCGAGCGTTGTAAAACTTAGAGTCTGGCAGCTCCAAGAGCGGGATTCTATGAATGAGCGAGCGTTGGAGATCTAAGAGTCTGGCAGTTCAAAGAACGGGATTCTATGATTCGAGCGTTGGAAATCTTAAGAGTCTGGCAGTTCAAAGAACGGGGTTCTATGAATAAGATTGTTCTAAAATTCGGACTTGACTGTTCTGGGAACAGAGTTCGGTTAATTAGATTACCCTAAATTCTAAATTTGGTTCAAAATAGTACATCAGGAGCTTTGTTTGTCAGTGTTTCTGTGTATATTCGTCTGCGAACCGCGGGTGAAACCGTGGGTGAGCAGTTCACTTTATCTGTTACCTTTTGTTTGTCAACCATCTTGCCCACGTGTGTTTTTTCTATCTGTCCGCCATCTTGGCTCTGGGCGCGCAGCGTGATATCTTGCTGTATGTCGGCCATTTCGGCTCTTTATGCGCAGCGCATTTCTGTCGGATATCTTTGTCTTTGTATGCCTGGATTGGGTAAGTGCTGCAGTTAATTTTATAATTTAATTTAATTTTATAATCTTAAGATAACTGAGTTAAGATGAAGTATTTGTTATGGTACCTTATTAAGTGTGTTTTAATGTGGGTGGCGTCTGAAAGAATCCAGTGAGTTTTGCGACGGGGAGTCGAGTCTTTTGTCTCGGTTCCTTTTGAAGAGCCGCGTATTTACATGGCGACTCCCGGAAGAGTCGGTTCCTTTGTTTCGGTTAGAAGAGCCGGTTCATAGATTCGAATCATTTTACGACACATCGCTAGTGATTATACAGTTTGAAAAAGTTTTGTCATTTGAAATGACACATTACACATCCCTAACTGTTTTAATTGTTGCATCAACATGTTTCTTCTATTGCATTTGAGTTAAGGACAACGTTTCTTCTATTGCATTTGAATTAAAGACTACTGTTGTGAGGTTTGTATCCACTCCTGTTTACATTACACAGAGGAGACCCCCTGCTGTTTACCCGGTGAGTACATTTTAAATGTTACTTTCTACTTTTTACTTGAGTAGATTTTTAGAGTAGTAACTTTACTTGTAATTAAGTAAGGATTCATTGGAGTAATAGTACTTTTACTTGGATACAGTTTTTTTTTTTTTGGTACTCTTTCCACCTCTGATTAAGACATATGTTAATATATTAGATTATATATTGTCAAAGCTTGTGTTTGTTTAAGAGTGATGTCGTGTTTTTCTCTGTATACAAATGCTGAATACAAGTAAAAGGTAAAAGCTAATATATCGTCATTGTTTCTAAAATATTGTGTGGTTGTAAAGGGTGAGATTTCATGGACTGTCGCAGGGTTCAGAGGGTTACATGTGAGGCCTTTCAATGTTGGTGTTTTTGGCTGTTTTTCTGGGATTTGTATTGTTCATGTCGGTATCGGAATTGTGTCGTGTCGACCGAGGTTGGGAGTTGTGTCGTGATATGGGTTTTGGCCATATCGTCCAGCCCTAGTGTGGGGGTTGTGAAGTTAGGAACACATGTCTACGTGATCCAAAAGTTTAAGGCCTCCATTGTAGTGTTGATGTTAAACTTTAGAAATACTGTATGTGCTCCCCTCTGTAGTTGATAGTGAATTGGAGAAAGCTAAAAGGTTGAAAAAATTTACTTTTAAATGGGTTTTAATATCTGTTGAAAATGATTTAGCTCTGACACAGATTATAGTCCAACATAAGAAGCCATTTGTTGAAGCGTGAATTCTGCCCCCGCTGAAAATCACACACACACACCCACTGAGGAGAAACAGGAAGTAACCAATTCAGCACAGATGGCGCCGCCCGACACAGCTGTGCTGAGCTGCGCCCCTCCCCATAGGTAGTGTCAGCCATTTCTGAGCAGACGGCCACCTCCCTCCCGTCTCTCACTCTCACACATACCTCAAATACCACACCCAGCGCTCCTGTTTTACAGCACACACAAACACACTGATAATGAGCATCAGAGTGAACAAGGTAAAATGCAAGGTAGGGTTGTCAGGCCTAAAATTAGGGCCAGTAACAGTAGAGAAGGTGTATTACTGGTGAGGATCTGGATGTGGAATGAAAGGAAAGGAAAGTTGAGTGAAAATGAAGCTTTTGGCAGATATGAGAGGGACTTGAGACGGTTATCAAATCAGCTAGAAACTTCAAGGGCTGAGTTTGACATAAGGATGGGAACAGGTGAGACTGGCCATGAAGAGCCAAAATGCACTAAAACTGGTAGCCCTGTGTCTAGCTGTCTTACTGACACAGAACCTTTTGAGCAGTAACACCGTGTTGATTCAAAATGTTGATGACTTGCTAATTGCTTGTACTTCTGAAGAGCTCTGGTTACAGGATACTGTTACCATTCTTACTCATCTGGCGAACTTAGGATACAAAGTCAACAAAGCCAAACTGCAGATATGCCGTCCTGTCGTGACATTTCTAGGATGGAGGGTTTCCAGCAAGGGTCACTCCCTGACTGCTGACACCAGAGGTTGCATTCTAAATCACCCGAAGCCAACTACCGTGAGTCACCTTCTGTCTTTTCTTGGCTTGACAGGTTATTCCAGGAACTACATCCCTAATTACTCAGGCTTGGTTGCACCTTTGAGGGCTGAAATTACCAGGTTAGGTCAAAGAAACCTAACAACCTAAGTAGAGTGGGCCAAGCCCCTTGAGGCTGCTTTTATTGAATTAAAACAGCAACTGACCTTAGCCAGTGACCTACAACAACCGAAATACTCTGACCCTTTCTATTTGGATGTTTCTGAAAAGAATGGCATTATAAATGCAGTTCTTTTTCAGAAAAGGGGGGAGTGGAGAGCTGTACTCTTGTACCATAGCTCAAGATTGGACCCTGTGGTAACAGGTCAACCAGGTTCTGTCCACAGCAATGACCAAAACAGCACATTTGGTCATGTCATCCTCTTATTGTCAATACAAGTCATGGTGTGACTGCATTTTTGATTTCCACAGCCTTTACCCTGTCAAGAGCGAGAAAAGACAGAATCAATAGTATTCTCACTCAACCTCATATCTCATACACTACAGGGAAGATGGTGAACATCATGACTGTATTACTCTATCTATTTTTCTGGGCCTGATAGGAATCCTGAATTGGAAATGTTTGTGAAAGGATTTGCATCCAGAGATGCTGCAACAGACAGGAAACAAGTGGGCTTAGTTAAAATTTTAGCAAATGATACTTTGTGTCATTGTCCCTCCTATTCAATTTATTGGCTTAAACTGTTGAACTACATGCTTTAATAACAGCCTCTAGACTGGCTGAAAGCAAAACTGCTTACATGTTTATGAACTAAACTTTCACATATGGAATCGAACAATTGGTTGTATTTGGTGGGAGAGTGTTTTGTTTTGACTAATTTAAATTTGGAAATCGCCCACCATACCTTGTTGCACAACTTGTGGGTGCAATTCTGCTGCCCAAACAGAGAGCCATTTTGTAAATTGTGCATATTCTAGTTTTGTTCCAATTTTACAGGACAATGCCAGAGGTGACACTGCCGACAAAGCTGTTACACACCTTCCACTGCTCACTAACGACATTATTTGTTTACAGGTCCAGCTAACACCAGACTTTGATTGAACTAACTTTAAAATTCTGTGCTTTCCAACAGGATAAACACATTTAGAAGGTTCTGATTGTGTGTCTCCTGATGTTTGGAGATGTCCAGTGGGCAAACCATGTCTTACTAAAATACTATACCATACCAAATTGACCCATGAGTAGAACCATGTGTCAAACAGGGGGGGACACAATAAAACAATCTATGCAAATCTAGATAATAAAAAACCTGCCAAATGCAACAAGGGCTCCTAGTGAAGGACATCCTGTCTCTAATAATCTTTTGAACTGGGACAACATTGTGTCTATTACCCAGCTACTGGAGGAGCTGTGAAGAGGGAAATCGGCACCAAACACTGAAAATAATAATTCTCATACAGATGAGCATGAGATAAACAATAAAAAATTGCCTTTAGGCCGTTCTGTTTGGACAACTCTACAAAGACATGGATTGAAAATATTTAATGGACAAAATTCTAATCGGACACAGGCAAAAATGCAGATTTAATGCTTGGTTGCCGTCAATTTTTTAATTATTTTTGTTTCAGTTGCCCACATCTGGTGGAAAGAGGTTAAGAGGGGTCGGTCTCTGCATATGCGGAGTCTTCACACTGATCTCGTTTAGGTTTATTTAATGTTTTATTTTCAAGATTTGATTGTAAAATTTGAATAAAGGGGGGAGTATAATGGCAGGAATGAGAGTTTATGTTTAATATGCTGCTTTGTGTATTAAATCCTGTGATACATTGTGCTGGGGCAGCTGGACTGGCAGACCTACGGATATGCATGCAGATTCAGGGACGCCTGGTGAAGGTAATCTTCAGCCTTACTTCCTGTTTAGAGAAAAGGGAGTTGTAGCAATCTGTAGTATCTCTCAGCGCTGCTGCTTGCACGGACTCAGATGAGATGGACTCAGGTGAGATTAACCGTTTGCGACCCTGCGGTCACATATGAGGACATTACATTTTGACTTTGTTATGCCTTATTCCTTGACCTGCTAAACCTAGACCGATTGTTCCCATTAGTGGAAATTTTTTGTCTGCCATCTAGTGGTAGCAAAAGTACTAGAACACTAATAAAGTTTGTTTGCTTCTTTATTAAGATTTTGACATTATGTTTTGCACTTTAGTTACATTTATGACAGAAACGGTGGTTGCTCATTGTACAAGATTCAGGTTATATCAGGCACAGACATGGACAGTTCAGTGTCTCTGGTTCGCCTCACTTGCATGTCTTTGGACTGTGGGAGGAAACCGGAGCACCCGGGGGAAACCCACACGACAACATGCGGGCTCCGCGGAGGGGGAACCTTCTTGCTGTGACAGTGTGCGACAGTGCTGCCCACTGAGCCAGCCCAACTAATAAGGTTAAAAACATAAGGAATAGGAAAAATACATTGAAAAAATCAAAGCTCGGGTCTCAGGAGATTAAATATAATTGCTTGCACGGACTTCGGTAAGATTCAATTTAATTGGTAATATTTTTTGGAAATTGTTAATTGGCAATTGTTAATATTTAATGCTTGTGTTGTATCCGATTAATCTTTTCTAGCTAATTGATCAGGTCAACTCACTCATTTTATAATTAAGAGGTTTATTGAAAAGTTACAAAGAAATCGGCTCTCCCCAGGCTCTCAGGCTGCAGCGTTCTGAGTCTTCACCCCTCGGGGAAAGTTGAAGCACAGACCCCGACCTGTGCATGCAAAAGGTTTTTATACCCCTTGTCAAGACCTTATGCTCGTAAAGTGACACGTATCCCTAGTCACCAACCTGTCCTAACCATTTTTCCCTCCTGGCTTTTATCTGGTTTATGGTTTTACCACATTTATTGGGGTGAGTGTGTGAGCCCAGCTGGGCGCAGCTGCACAGCTGGGGGCAGCAGTTATGGAGAGCAGGATGTGATTTATTAGCCACAATTGTGCTAAGGTTTTAGTATTCTTTATTGTTGGCTGGAGACTTAAGAACTTACACAGTGAGGTGTAAGTTGGATTTACATAGAGAGTTGTAAATCGGGAAAATAAACAAGAGGCTTATTCGGAATAAACAAGAGGTTTATTGGTTTATTCAGGGAAGAAAATTGGGCCCTTCGAAGTTTTTTGACCAAGGTTTTAGCGTGGGAAACCTGGTGCGGACAGATGGGTTTGTAATGTTGTGAATAATGCACTAGCCTCTCAGAAGGAGAGGACAAGTTGCATCCAACTAATAAACAATACAAAAACCAACTATACGTAGATATATGAAAATTGAGGATTGGTGACTGGATTGAAGAATTTATTGGATTTATGTTTTGTATGTCTATGCGTTGTATGAGACAACGTATGTGTTTGTTGAAATAAGAAAGGGGTGGAAGGTATTGTTTGTGTTGTACTTGTGTGTCTTTGTTCTAAGTGTTACACATAAACAATTTTTTAATAATCTGTCCAGGTGAACTTAAGCAGTGGAATGGAAAGTAAAAAGTAAGTTGGAATGGAAAGTAAAAAGTAAGTTAGAATGGAAGGAATTGTGTAAAGTGGAATTGAGTTGTCTTAAGGGACAAAGTAGTTTGGCAGTTCGACAATACGACTGCAGCAGGTTGGAACAAGTCCAGACAGTATTGTTGTACTGTGGGGATTGATGGCGGTGTTATGTTTAGAAAACAAAGGAATGACCAAGACAGGGACAAGGAAATCGTCTGTAGATAAGGAAGAGATGATGGTAATAGTCAAATCAGAGATGGCATGGAGGGACCAATTGACTATAGAAACAGGTTATGATGACACAAATACCTGACTGGAATGGGTCAAGTACTCAGTATCTTCAGTGAAGATAGATAACTGCTTTGTTTGCGCAGCTGAAAAACCTAATTTGGCCACACATCCAGTAACTTCAGGAAATTGGACATGCCTACTCTCATTGTTCAATGAGATTGAGCCAGTAGGGTGTGAGAATTTATCCATGTCTCACCCACTAACTCAGGAACCAACCCCAACCAACATCAAAGCTTATAAAGACAATTACACCTGTTGCAGGAGCAACAAACCAGGACCGATAAACAGGGGACATTTTTCAGAGGGATGGTGTAAGGAAACCATTATCTTGGATAGTGATGGGAATTATACAGGCAGCCAGCTGAATGCACAAAAATTCAGTAGGGCGGATTTAGTATGGTTGTGTGGAGATATGAGAATCCGGCGAAGGTTGCATGGGAATTGGTCTGGGGAGTGTGCGTTGGTCTTTTTGGTTATACCTTTCAGAATCTACAAGCAGCACGGAGTGGAGGATGCCGCGGACGTCCTGACCAATCACCACAACCATCGAAGAGACACCTGAGAGGTCAAACCTGGCGGATCCTTCAACAAGACCGTGTGGATTGATGGTATAGGGGTCCCAAGGGGGGTCCCAGATGAATTTAAGGCTAGGAACCAGATTGCTGCAGGGTTTGAAAGTGCCCTCTTTTGGTGGGTAACTATCAATAAGAATGTAGACTGGATAAACTATCTCTATTACAATCAGCAGAGATTTGTTAATTTCAGTGTTCAGGCCATTGAGGGACTGAGAGACCAGCTAGACCAGACTTCTCTTATGACCATACAGAATAGAATGGCGTTGGACATGTTGTTGGCAGAGAAAGGTGGAGTTTGCCAGATTGTGGGTTCATCGTGTTGCACCTTCATCCCCAATAATACTGCACCCGATGGTAGTGTGACACGAGCTTTGGAAGGATTGAGGGCTTTGTCACGAGAATGGAAGGAAAATTCAGGGATAAACAATGAATGGGTTAAGTGGCTAGAAGGGATGTTTGGGCCATGGAAGGAAGTTATTACGAGTTTGGTGATGTCAGTATGTGTAGGATTGGTAATTTTAGTGATATGTTGTTGTTGTGGTATCCCGTGCATCAGGGTATTAATA
Organism: Trichomycterus rosablanca; assembly: GCF_030014385.1. Lineage (NCBI taxonomy): Eukaryota > Metazoa > Chordata > Actinopteri > Siluriformes > Trichomycteridae > Trichomycterus > Trichomycterus rosablanca. Next base: position 11,397,847 of record NC_085991.1, read on the forward strand.
GAAAAATTTGTGATAGAAGTAGTGTGTAGAGGAAGCAGAGGGGGGCAGGATCCACCAGTTATCCAGATGATGTTGGCTGATTTGTCTAGATATCATGTAGATGATGATGAGGAGGATACCCTTGAAGGTGGGCCGGAAGACCCACTTCGAGCAGTATAAGTGCTACTAACTCTGCTTAATTAAAGGTAAAACCGACCAGACAAGATGAGGAGAGAGGACCAGCACTACTGATCACACACCGTGATGAAGGAAGGAGACTTGGAAGGACTGGCAGAGGCAGACACTGAGGGGACTGGAAGACCCACTCCAAGGGACAGAAGTGCCACTAACGGGACCTGCCTACAGGGAACAAAACACAGCAGAAAGCCCGACAAAACCGACTATGTGGAAGAAAAGTCCAGTGGAGTCAACGGAACGGAACAAGAAGATGGGGGAAGATTTAGTTAGACTAGGAGAGAAAAACATAAACATATAGTTCGCAGACACATAGACCATCTTTGAAAACACTAGTTAAGTGCAACACATAGCTTAGCTACAAAACGTAAGGGGTTAGCTCAGGATTGTTTACAATGTATATATGTTTGGTACTCTGCTATTTGTTAGGAGGGATATTCTCTGTGTTTCGTTGGTTAAATGTTTGTGCTGCTGCGGAAACAGGTAAGACCGACAGGGGAGAATCCATGAGACAGTAGAAGCTATGCAGAGAAACAGGAGCTATGGGCCCCTTCTGAATATCTGCAGCTCCGTCTGGTGGAGGACAACCTGAACGGACTTCCTGTAGAAGCCACGCACCCATTGTTTTTATTTTATTTTTCTCGTTTTTGATTTCCTATTTTTAAATTGCTTTATTTTGTTTTCCTATTCTTATTTTATTTTCTATTTTTTGTTTGTTTGTTTGGTTTAAGGGTAGGAGCTGTTGCGATAGGTACGGTTCCTTTAGTTTAACTGGTAGCCTTTTATTTTTTAGATACCTTTTATTGTAAAAATTCAGCCCAGTGGCCATGTAGTCAGAAGGGGTTAAATTGGGGGTTGCTGACAGCTATCCTTTTCTCCTGGAATCTAGAAACACCTAACCTATAGTTAAAAGTTAATGTGAAAGCATTAAGATGCTTTCAAGGGGGGATGGTTAGCATTTTCGGAACATAAAAAAAGTACATTTAATATGGGAAGTTTCCCGGCATTCACCCACGTGGTCCTTTGTTCAAAATGGCGCCGGCCATGTCCCCTTTGTTCAAAATGGCGCCGGCCATGCTCCCTTCCTGACTCCTACCGAGGGGGGGGGAGGCGGAGCCCTGGGCTTTTTAGCACATTTCATTGGCTCCACCAGCAGTAAAGGAGGAGGAGCCTAGCTTAGTTTAAAAAACCGGCGCGCTCAGACGCACGGTCTCTCTTCTTGGCTGGCGATCGTTTTGGATTGCAGGAGAAAGGAGCGCCGATCGGCTTAGCTCTGACATATATTCACAGATCGTTTCTTACACTTAATAAAGTGTTTTTGAAGAGTACTTTCTGGATTCACCGACTGCTTTCTTCAGGACCTCTCAAGAAAAAGCTTCGTCCCAACATCTATAAATAGCAGCTACTGCAGCTTGTACTAAGTCTCTGACTTTCAGAGCAAGAAACTCCATATCAGTGACACCCACAACATATTGTAAAACCTGGGCATTTAGATGGTTCTTTGCATATGTTGCAACACCACCACCCTTTTGGTTTGCCAACTGAGGGAAGCTCCTATAAGAAACTTGGCTGTTGCGCTTATTCATGCTGTATCCTTCCAGTTAGAGCTACCGTGGGACAGCTGATCCAAACATGTGGGTTTCAGTGAAACACAAAATATCTCCCAAGCAGATCTCATGGTGTTTTCTTATGTCATGAAAATGACGGTGTAAACCTTCAACATTATGATGAATGAAAGTAAGGCGTCCATTGACCGCAGTTTTAGTGGGTATAAGAAGTGGCATGACAGTGCTCATTTTCGCTTTTGGCATGTTTTTCAGTGACGACAAAACTTCTTCATTACAAAAAATCTTCTTTTCATCAAAGTTGTTAATGTGTTGGCCTCTGCTGAGGGCAACATAAGACAATTATTATCTAGACAATTAAGAAAACAACAGACCAATAGTTCAATCCATAACAGTAAGGATCCTGTAAGTAATGTTATACAAAGTAACCAGAAAAATATTTAAAAAGCATTCCTTGAGCAAGCGGTGGCCTACGGAGGCCCGGGCGACCGGCGAGCAGGGCTGGAGTTTCTCTTCATTCACGTACAAATCTTTCGCCTTTTACTAAAGATTTCCGTGGAGAGGAACGTTGACAAGTTCAACTTATTTTTTGAAGGCTTTGTCTTTGCAAAGCTGCTCTTTTGCTGGTGGAATGACAGAAGGTGTGTGGGCGTGAAGGCGGCCGGTCAGCGCCGTCCACTAGTCCGGACCCTCAAAAGGTAGGGCCCGTGGCCCGGCGCCTATTTCAGGTTATCGCTTCTCGGCCTTTTGGCTAAGATCAAGTGTAGTATCTGTTCTTATCAGTTTAATATCTGATACGTCCTCTATCCGAGGACCATATATTAAATGGATTTTTAGGCCTGGGAGTCGGAAGAGGGGCTTGCTCCGTCCACTCCACGCATCGACCAGGTATTGCATTGCCTCCTGGCACGGTGCACCCTCATAAACGGTCAAACAAAAGAGTAATTGACGAATGCTGGTGACTGGCCCCTGCTGGAAAGCTGTTGGGATTAGGGGTACGGCCCTGGGTTTCCTCGGTCCTTTTGCGCTAGGGAGTCCCCCTTTACCCGCTTTTTCATTTTCCCTCCATTGTACTTAAAAAAAAAAAAAAAAAAAGGCGAAAGACTTAATTTTCCCCCTCCCTGTGTTTCTCCAGGCAAAGGCTGTGCTGCCTCGTCACCCACCCGACGACCCAAGGGCGCTTTTGCTGCAGGTTTTCGTCGCTCTACCTCGAGCCCTCTTCCTTGAGCGGCCGGTGGCCTACGGAGGCCCGGGCGACCGGCGAGCAGGGCTGGAGTTTCTCTTCATTCACGTACAAATCTTTCGCCTTTTACTAAAGATTTCCGTGGAGAGGAACGTTGACAAGTTCAACTTATTTTTTGAAGGCTTTGTCTTTGCAAAGCTGCTCTTTTGCTGGTGGAATGACAGAAGGTGTGTGGGCGTGAAGGCGGCCGGTCAGCGCCGTCCACTAGTCCGGACCCTCAAAAGGTAGGGCCCGTGGCCCGGCGCCTATTTCAGGTTATCGCTTCTCGGCCTTTTGGCTAAGATCAAGTGTAGTATCTGTTCTTATCAGTTTAATATCTGATACGTCCTCTACCCGAGGACCATATATTAAATGGATTTTTAGGCCTGGGAGTCGGAAGAGGGGCTTGCTCCGTCTACTCCACGCATCGACCAGGTATTGCATTGCCTCCTGGCACGGTGCACCCTCATAAACGGTCAAACGAAAGAGTAATTGACGAATGCTGGTGACTGGCCCCTGCTGGAAAGCTGTTGGGATTAGGGGTACGGCCCTGGGTTTCCTCGGTCCTTTTGCGCTAGGGAGTCCCCCTTTACCCGCTTTTCCATTTTCCCTCCATTTTACTTAAAAAAAAAAAAAAAAAAAAAAGGCGAAAGACTTAATTTTCCCCCTCCCTGTGTTTCTCCAGGCAAAGGCTGTGCTGCCTCGTCACCCACCCGACGACCCAAGGGCGCTTTTGCTGCAGGTTTTCGTCGCTCTACCTCGAGCCCTCTTCCTTGAGCGGCCGGTGGCCTACGGAGGCCCGGGCGACCTGCGAGCAGGGCTGGAGTTTCTCTTCATTCACGTACAAATCTTTCGCCTTTTACTAAAGATTTCCGTGGAGAGGAACGTTGACAAGTTCAACTTATTTTTTGAAGGCTTTGTCTTTGCAAAGCTGCTCTTTTGCTGGTGGAATGACAGAAGGTGTGTGGGCGTGAAGGCGGCCGGTCAGCGCCGTCCACTAGTCCGGACCCTCAAAAGGTAGGGCCCGTGGCCCGGCGCCTATTTCAGGTTATCGCTTCTCGGCCTTTTGGCTAAGATCAAGTGTAGTATCTGTTCTTATCAGTTTAATATCTGATACGTCCTCTATCCGAGGACCATATATTAAATGGATTTTTAGGCCTGGGAGTCGGAAGAGGGGCTTGCTCCGTCCACTCCACGCATCGACCAGGTATTGCATTGCCTCCTGGCACGGTGCACCCTCATAAACGGTCAAACAAAAGAGTAATTGACGAATGCTGGTGACTGGCCCCTGCTGGAAAGCTGTTGGGATTAGGGGTACGGCCCTGGGTTTCCTCGGTCCTTTTGCGCTAGGGAGTCCCCCTTTACCCGCTTTTTCATTTTCCCTCCATTGTACTTAAAAAAAAAAAAAAAAAAAGGCGAAAGACTTAATTTTCCCCCTCCCTGTGTTTCTCCAGGCAAAGGCTGTGCTGCCTCGTCACCCACCCGACGACCCAAGGGCGCTTTTGCTGCAGGTTTTCGTCGCTCTACCTCGAGCCCTCTTCCTTGAGCGGCCGGTGGCCTACGGAGGCCCGGGCGACCGGCGAGCAGGGCTGGAGTTTCTCTTCATTCACGTACAAATCTTTCGCCTTTTACTAAAGATTTCCGTGGAGAGGAACGTTGACAAGTTCAACTTATTTTTTGAAGGCTTTGTCTTTGCAAAGCTGCTCTTTTGCTGGTGGAATGACAGAAGGTGTGTGGGCGTGAAGGCGGCCGGTCAGCGCCGTCCACTAGTCCGGACCCTCAAAAGGTAGGGCCCGTGGCCCGGCGCCTATTTCAGGTTATCGCTTCTCGGCCTTTTGGCTAAGATCAAGTGTAGTATCTGTTCTTATCAGTTTAATATCTGATACGTCCTCTACCCGAGGACCATATATTAAATGGATTTTTAGGCCTGGGAGTCGGAAGAGGGGCTTGCTCCGTCCACTCCACGCATCGACCAGGTATTGCATTGCCTCCTGGCACGGTGCACCCTCATAAACGGTCAAACGAAAGAGTAATTGACGAATGCTGGTGACTGGCCCCTGCTGGAAAGCTGTTGGGATTAGGGGTACGGCCCTGGGTTTCCTCGGTCCTTTTGCGCTAGGGAGTCCCCCTTTACCCGCTTTTCCATTTTCCCTCCATTTTACTTAAAAAAAAAAAAAAAAAAAAAAGGCGAAAGACTTAATTTTCCCCCTCCCTGTGTTTCTCCAGGCAAAGGCTGTGCTGCCTCGTCACCCACCCGACGACCCAAGGGCGCTTTTGCTGCAGGTTTTCGTCGCTCTACCTCGAGCCCTCTTCCTTGAGCGGCCGGTGGCCTACGGAGGCCCGGGCGACCGGCGAGCAGGGCTGGAGTTTCTCTTCATTCACGTACAAATCTTTCGCCTTTTACTAAAGATTTCCGTGGAGAGGAACGTTGACAAGTTCAACTTATTTTTTGAAGGCTTTGTCTTTGCAAAGCTGCTCTTTTGCTGGTGGAATGACAGAAGGTGTGTGGGCGTGAAGGCGGCCGGTCAGCGCCGTCCACTAGTCCGGACCCTCAAAAGGTAGGGCCCGTGGCCCGGCGCCTATTTCAGGTTATCGCTTCTCGGCCTTTTGGCTAAGATCAAGTGTAGTATCTGTTCTTATCAGTTTAATATCTGATACGTCCTCTACCCGAGGACCATATATTAAATGGATTTTTAGGCCTGGGAGTCGGAAGAGGGGCTTGCTCCGTCCACTCCACGCATCGACCAGGTATTGCATTGCCTCCTGGCACGGTGCACCCTCATAAACGGTCAAACGAAAGAGTAATTGACGAATGCTGGTGACTGGCCCCTGCTGGAAAGCTGTTGGGATTAGGGGTACGGCCCTGGGTTTCCTCGGTCCTTTTGCGCTAGGGAGTCCCCCTTTACCCGCTTTTCCATTTTCCCTCCATTTTACTTAAAAAAAAAAAAAAAAAAAAAGGCGAAAGACTTAATTTTCCCCCTCCCTGTGTTTCTCCAGGCAAAGGCTGTGCTGCCTCGTCACCCACCCGACGACCCAAGGGCGCTTTTGCTGCAGGTTTTCGTCGCTCTACCTCGAGCCCTCTTCCTTGAGCGGCCGGTGGCCTACGGAGGCCCGGGCGACCGGCGAGCAGGGCTGGAGTTTCTCTTCATTCACGTACAAATCTTTCGCCTTTTACTAAAGATTTCCGTGGAGAGGAACGTTGACAAGTTCAACTTATTTTTTGAAGGCTTTGTCTTTGCAAAGCTGCTCTTTTGCTGGTGGAATGACAGAAGGTGTGTGGGCGTGAAGGCGGCCGGTCAGCGCCGTCCACTAGTCCGGACCCTCAAAAGGTAGGGCCCGTGGCCCGGCGCCTATTTCAGGTTATCGCTTCTCGGCCTTTTGGCTAAGATCAAGTGTAGTATCTGTTCTTATCAGTTTAATATCTGATACGTCCTCTACCCGAGGACCATATATTAAATGGATTTTTAGGCCTGGGAGTCGGAAGAGGGGCTTGCTCCGTCCACTCCACGCATCGACCAGGTATTGCATTGCCTCCTGGCACGGTGCACCCTCATAAACGGTCAAACGAAAGAGTAATTGACGAATGCTGGTGACTGGCCCCTGCTGGAAAGCTGTTGGGATTAGGGGTACGGCCCTGGGTTTCCTCGGTCCTTTTGCGCTAGGGAGTCCCCCTTTACCCGCTTTTCCATTTTCCCTCCATTTTACTTAAAAAAAAAAAAAAAAAAAAAAGGCGAAAGACTTAATTTTCCCCCTCCCTGTGTTTCTCCAGGCAAAGGCTGTGCTGCCTCGTCACCCACCCGACGACCCAAGGGCGCTTTTGCTGCAGGTTTTCGTCGCTCTACCTCGAGCCCTCTTCCTTGAGCGGCCGGTGGCCTACGGAGGCCCGGGCGACCGGCGAGCAGGGCTGGAGTTTCTCTTCATTCACGTACAAATCTTTCGCCTTTTACTAAAGATTTCCGTGGAGAGGAACGTTGACAAGTTCAACTTATTTTTTGAAGGCTTTGTCTTTGCAAAGCTGCTCTTTTGCTGGTGGAATGACAGAAGGTGTGTGGGCGTGAAGGCGGCCGGTCAGCGCCGTCCACTAGTCCGGACCCTCAAAAGGTAGGGCCCGTGGCCCGGCGCCTATTTCAGGTTATCGCTTCTCGGCCTTTTGGCTAAGATCAAGTGTAGTATCTGTTCTTATCAGTTTAATATCTGATACGTCCTCTACCCGAGGACCATATATTAAATGGATTTTTAGGCCTGGGAGTCGGAAGAGGGGCTTGCTCCGTCCACTCCACGCATCGACCAGGTATTGCATTGCCTCCTGGCACGGTGCACCCTCATAAACGGTCAAACGAAAGAGTAATTGACGAATGCTGGTGACTGGCCCCTGCTGGAAAGCTGTTGGGATTAGGGGTACGGCGCCTTAGACCTTTGCCTAGCCTAGGCCCGGGGTTTCCTCGGTCCTTTTGCGCTAGGGAGTCCCCCTTTACCCGCTTTTTCATTTTCCCTCCATTTTACTTAAAAAAAAAAAAAAAAAAAAAAAAGGCGAAAGACTTAATTTTCCCCCTCCCTGTGTTTCTCCAGGCAAAGGCTGTGCTGCCTCGTCACCCACCCGACGACCCAAGGGCGCTTTTGCTGCAGGTTTTCGTCGCTCTACCTCGAGCCCTCTTCCTTGAGCGGCCGGTGGCCTACGGAGGCCCGGGCGACCTGCGAGCAGGGCTGGAGTTTCTCTTCATTCACGTACAAATCTTTCGCCTTTTACTAAAGATTTCCGTGGAGAGGAACGTTGACAAGTTCAACTTATTTTTTGAAGGCTTTGTCTTTGCAAAGCTGCTCTTTTGCTGGTGGAATGACAGAAGGTGTGTGGGCGTGAAGGCGGCCGGTCAGCGCCGTCCACTAGTCCGGACCCTCAAAAGGTAGGGCCCGTGGCCCGGCGCCTATTTCAGGTTATCGCTTCTCGGCCTTTTGGCTAAGATCAAGTGTAGTATCTGTTCTTATCAGTTTAATATCTGATACGTCCTCTACCCGAGGACCATATATTAAATGGATTTTTAGGCCTGGGAGTCGGAAGAGGGGCTTGCTCCGTCCACTCCACGCATCGACCAGGTATTGCATTGCCTCCTGGTACGGTGCACCCTCATAAACGGTCAAACGAAAGAGTAATTGACGAATGCTGGTGACTGGCCCCTGCTGGAAAGCTGTTGGGATTAGGGGTACGGCCCTGGGTTTCCTCGGTCCTTTTGCGCTAGGGAGTCCCCCTTTACCCGCTTTTCCATTTTCCCTCCATTTTACTTAAAAAAAAAAAAAAAAAAAAAAAGGCGAAAGACTTAATTTTCCCCCTCCCTGTGTTTCTCCAGGCAAAGGCTGTGCTGCCTCGTCACCCACCCGACGACCCAAGGGCGCTTTTGCTGCAGGTTTTCGTCGCTCTACCTCGAGCCCTCTTCCTTGAGCGGCCGGTGGCCTACGGAGGCCCGGGCGACCGGCGAGCAGGGCTGGAGTTTCTCTTCATTCACGTACAAATCTTTCACCTTTTACTAAAGATTTCCGTGGAGAGGAACGTTGACAAGTTCAACTTATTTTTTGAAGGCTTTGTCTTTGCAAAGCTGCTCTTTTGCTGGTGGAATGACAGAAGGTGTGTGGGCGTGAAGGCGGCCGGTCAGCGCCGTCCACTAGTCCGGACCCTCAAAAGGTAGGGCCCGTGGCCCGGCGCCTATTTCAGGTTATCGCTTCTCGGCCTTTTGGCTAAGATCAAGTGTAGTATCTGTTCTTATCAGTTTAATATCTGATACGTCCTCTACCCGAGGACCATATATTAAATGGATTTTTAGGCCTGGGAGTCGGAAGAGGGGCTTGCTCCGTCCACTCCACGCATCGACCAGGTATTGCATTGCCTCCTGGCACGGTGCACCCTCATAAACGGTCAAACGAAAGAGTAATTGACGAATGCTGGTGACTGGCCCCTGCTGGAAAGCTGTTGGGATTAGGGGTACGGCCCTGGGTTTCCTCGGTCCTTTTGCGCTAGGGAGTCCCCCTTTACCCGCTTTTTCATTTTCCCTCCATTTTACTTAAAAAAAAAAAAAAAAAAAAAAAAAAAAGGCGAAAGACTTAATTTTCCCCCTCCCTGTGTTTCTCCAGGCAAAGGCTGTGCTGCCTCGTCACCCACCCGACGACCCAAGGGCGCTTTTGCTGCAGGTTTTCGTCGCTCTACCTCGAGCCCTCTTCCTTGAGCGGCCGGTGGCCTACGGAGGCCCGGGCGACCGGCGAGCAGGGCTGGAGTTTCTCTTCATTCACGTACAAATCTTTCGCCTTTTACTAAAGATTTCCGTGGAGAGGAACGTTGACAAGTTCAACTTATTTTTTGAAGGCTTTGTCTTTGCAAAGCTGCTCTTTTGCTGGTGGAATGACAGAAGGTGTGTGGGCGTGAAGGCGGCCGGTCAGCGCCGTCCACTAGTCCGGACCCTCAAAAGGTAGGGCCCGTGGCCCGGCGCCTATTTCAGGTTATCGCTTCTCGGCCTTTTGGCTAAGATCAAGTGTAGTATCTGTTCTTATCAGTTTAATATCTGATACGTCCTCTACCCGAGGACCATATATTAAATGGATTTTTAGGCCTGGGAGTCGGAAGAGGGGCTTGCTCCGTCCACTCCACGCATCGACCAGGTATTGCATTGCCTCCTGGCACGGTGCACCCTCATAAACGGTCAAACGAAAGAGTAATTGACGAATGCTGGTGACTGGCCCCTGCTGGAAAGCTGTTGGGATTAGGGGTACGGCCCTGGGTTTCCTCGGTCCTTTTGCGCTAGGGAGTCCCCCTTTACCCGCTTTTCCATTTTCCCTCCATTTTACTTAAAAAAAAAAAAAAAAAAAAAAGGCGAAAGACTTAATTTTCCCCCTCCCTGTGTTTCTCCAGGCAAAGGCTGTGCTGCCTCGTCACCCACCCGACGACCCAAGGGCGCTTTTGCTGCAGGTTTTCGTCGCTCTACCTCGAGCCCTCTTCCTTGAGCGGCCGGTGGCCTACGGAGGCCCGGGCGACCTGCGAGCAGGGCTGGAGTTTCTCTTCATTCACGTACAAATCTTTCGCCTTTTACTAAAGATTTCCGTGGAGAGGAACGTTGACAAGTTCAACTTATTTTTTGAAGGCTTTGTCTTTGCAAAGCTGCTCTTTTGCTGGTGGAATGACAGAAGGTGTGTGGGCGTGAAGGCGGCCGGTCAGCGCCGTCCACTAGTCCGGACCCTCAAAAGGTAGGGCCCGTGGCCCGGCGCCTATTTCAGGTTATCGCTTCTCGGCCTTTTGGCTAAGATCAAGTGTAGTATCTGTTCTTATCAGTTTAATATCTGATACGTCCTCTACCCGAGGACCATATATTAAATGGATTTTTAGGCCTGGGAGTCGGAAGAGGGGCTTGCTCCGTCCACTCCACGCATCGACCAGGTATTGCATTGCCTCCTGGCACGGTGCACCCTCATAAACGGTCAAACGAAAGAGTAATTGACGAATGCTGGTGACTGGCCCCTGCTGGAAAGCTGTTGGGATTAGGGGTACGGCCCTGGGTTTCCTCGGTCCTTTTGCGCTAGGGAGTCCCCCTTTACCCGCTTTTTCATTTTCCCTCCATTTTACTTAAAAAAAAAAAAAAAAAAAAAAAAGGCGAAAGACTTAATTTTCCCCCTCCCTGTGTTTCTCCAGGCAAAGGCTGTGCTGCCTCGTCACCCACCCGACGACCCAAGGGCGCTTTTGCTGCAGGTTTTCGTCGCTCTACCTCGAGCCCTCTTCCTTGAGCGGCCGGTGGCCTACGGAGGCCCGGGCGACCTGCGAGCAGGGCTGGAGTTTCTCTTCATTCACGTACAAATCTTTCGCCTTTTACTAAAGATTTCCGTGGAGAGGAACGTTGACAAGTTCAACTTATTTTTTGAAGGCTTTGTCTTTGCAAAGCTGCTCTTTTGCTGGTGGAATGACAGAAGGTGTGTGGGCGTGAAGGCGGCCGGTCAGCGCCGTCCACTAGTCCGGACCCTCAAAAGGTAGGGCCCGTGGCCCGGCGCCTATTTCAGGTTATCGCTTCTCGGCCTTTTGGCTAAGATCAAGTGTAGTATCTGTTCTTATTAGAGACGGATGGCGGGAAACGATGCGAGAGGGCCGGTCCGAGTGACGCGGCTTAAAAATTCAGTGAGAGTTGAAGTGACGAGAAACGAACAGAGAACGAAGCTAACGGTGGAACATCTGGTTCAAAGAGTTTTGAGAAAGCTGTTTAAGCTGGAGGCCACTGAAATTTACTGCCTGCAAGATTTTTCTAACACGGGATTCATGGACATAACTTTTAATAATATGCCAGCGTGCCAAGAGTTCTTAGCAGCATGGGAAAGACAGAAGGAGCATAGAGACCTAGAAGGACTGATGGTGAGAGCCCTGTTTATCTGGGAGACGGTGAACCTAACGGTACACATGTACAACCCATTCGTGGAGGAGGAGGACATTAGACAATACCTGCAAAGGTACTGCCTTAAAGTGGAAGGTGGAGAGAAACAGACAAACAGGTATGGGATTTGGAATGGGCGACGGAGATACAGGGTGCAGTTCAGACCAGAGCCGGGAGCACCAGGAGGAGTGGCACAGCCACCAGGGTCGTTTGCTATAGGACCACATAGAGGGTTCCTATTTTATCAAGGACAGCCATTGACCTGCCGAAAATGTGGAGGAGCTGGGCACATAGGGGCAACATGTGATAGGCAGAGGTGCCGGAACTGTGGGTCGGAGGAGCATGGAGCAGCAGAGTGCAAGATGCCTAAGAAATGCAGCCTATGTGACAAGGAGGACCACTTGTACAAGAACTGCCCGAGGAAAAGGCGAACATTTGCCGACCTGTTCAACACTGATTTCATCGAGGGGGAAATGGAGACACAGATGGAAGCCACAAGCTCAGGAGAGAAAGAGAAGGAGCAAGGAACAACACAAGAGGAAGAGCCTGGAAGGGATAAAGAGAAACCGGAGGCAGGAACACAAACAACAGAGAAAACAGCGGGAACAAAGACAAAGAAAACCAAAGAGCTGAACGAAGGAAAGGGAAAGAAGAAGAAAGAAGAGGTACAGGTAAGACAGGAGGAAGGCAGCACTCCCGGTGGTGAGGTGGAACAAACAGTGGGTGGCAAACGTCCGTTTCCTGAAGATGAGCTGGGGGACAGCCCAGTCAGGAGAACACGCCCTGAAGGGCTAAGTTGGAGCCAAGTGGTAGAGGATGAGGAAGGAGAGGAGGAGCAAATATATGAAGAACTGCTTAGGAATTTAAATGAGACTATGCAGACAATACACACAACATGCTCAGAAGAGGAAGGGGTGAGTATGGACTGTTCAACAGGGTCAGAAAACCAAAGAAGTACTCAAGGGGGCGATGAAGAGACTAGTGGGAAGGAAAAGAAATAAAAGGAAAACTAAATGGAAAGGACACTAAAAATAGGGACGTTCAACGCCAGAGGGCTGAGAAACACGAAGAAAAGAAGTTTGGTTTTTAGTTTTATAGAAGATTTAAGTTTGGACATTTGTTTTATTCAGGAAGCGCACCTAAAGGACTTGAAGGACATTGAAAGATTCCAAAAGGACTGGGGGAGGGGGAAATCAGTGTGGTCCATAGGGGGGTACACTCCAGTGGAGTTGGGATTCTGTTTAAGGGATGGGGTATGAACTTAAAACAAGTTATAGGTGGTGAAGTGGGGAGGATGGTTGGAGTGGATTTAAGTTGGGGGGGTGTAAAGATGAGGATTTTGAATATATACGGACCACAACATTTAAAAGACAAAAGGGTTTTTTACGAGGATGCCAAGCTATTAGGTGCAACAAGTAATTTTTTGGTTATGGGAGGGGACTTTAATATTAATCTGGCGGGAGCAGGAGACGAAGCAACAGGAATAATTGCAGACATAATTAAAACACATAAGTTAGTGGACATAGGAAGGAAGGTAGGAAGGGGAATGGAAGGACCAACATGGAGGAATACAAGGGGGGATGAAAGTAGATTGGATGGGATTCTCGTGAGCAGAAGTATGGAAGTGGTGGCAGGGGAAACAAGAAGTGTGAACTTTTCCGACCATGACCTGGTGATGGCTGAGGTAAAAGTGGGAGGAAGAAAATATGGGACAGGATACTGGAAATTAAATGTAAAAATATTAGAGAAAAGGGGGATAGAAGAGGATTTTAGAGAGTTTTGGGAAGGGGTTAGGGGATTAAAAGGGCTATGTGAGGGAAGTATAGAGTGGTGGGAGATAGCAAAGAAAAGGATAAAGCAGTGGGGGATATGGAAGAGCAGGGAGAGGATAATGGAGGAAAAGGGGAATTTAAGGAAAATGTGGGGGGAACTAGCGAAGGAGAAGGAGAAAGAGAATGAAGGGAAGGAGGTTGACAGAGATAGAGTAGAAATAGTACAGGGACAGATAAGGAAGATATATGAGGGAAGAGCAGAGAAGTATATGTTAATGGCAGGACAGGAGTTTAGGGAGAGAGGGGAAAGAGTAGATACATATTGGATAGGGAAAGCTAGAGAAAGAAGAGAAGAGAGAGGGATAGAGGGAATAAGGGACGAGCAGGGACAGCTAAAAGTACAAAATGAGGAGATGTTACAGGTAGGGACAGAGTATTATAGGAGGTATTTTAGGGAGAGGGAAGTGGAGGTAGAAGTAGGAGATGCATTTATAAAAGAACTAGAAAAGGAGGTGCCTAGGGACATAAAGCAGGAAATAAATAAAAGCATAAGGGAGGAGGAGGTGAAGGAGGCAATAAAAAGCCTGAAAAAAGGGAAAGTACCAGGGATAGATGGTATACCCGGAGAGTTTTATAAAAGGTTTAATGAAGTGGTAAGCGGAGACCTAACAGAAGTGTTTAACAAAATACTGGAGGAAGGGGAAATCAAAGGAACAATGGCGACAGGGGTAGTGACGCCAATATACAAAAAGGGGGAAAGGGAAAATCTGGATAACTATAGGCCATTATCGATGTTGGGGGTGGACAGTAAAATAATGGCGAAAATATTGGCAGGTAGGTTGAGGAAGGCACTGCCACATGTCATACATGTAGACCAGACATGTGGAATAGAGGGTAGAAGCACAAGGTGGAATCTACAGCTCATCAGGGACGTGGTGGCGTGGTCAGGAGACCGGAAGCTGCCATTGATGATAGCAAGCCTGGACCAATCAAAGGCGTTCGACAGAGTGGACAGGGAATTTTTGTTTAGAGTCATGGAAAAGATGGGGATGGGAGAAAAACTGGTCAGATGGGTTAAAACAGTGTACAGGAGGACATACAGCAGAGTAAGTATGAACGGGTATCTAGGGAGGAGTTTTGAGACAGCGGGGGGTATATTACAGGGGTGTCCGTTATCGCCACTCCTATTCATAATGTACATGGAGCCGCTGGCGGAAAAGATTAGAAAGGACAAGGAGATAGTAGGGGTTTTGGTGCCGGGAGCAGGTGGATATAGGGTGAAGATAGCGCAGTATGCAGACGACATGACAATTTTGGGTAGAATAGATAGTGACATAGAGAGAACATTGGATATAGTGGAAAAATTCGGAGTGGGGTCTGGGGCGAAATTGAATAGGGAAAAATCTAAGTTAAAATTTTTTGGGACAGTGAAGGATAGGAAAGATTCGGTGGGAGGGTTGGAGGTAAGTGAGGGGCCAATGAAGATTTTAGGGGTAAAATTTGAAAATCAGGGAGCAGCAGGGTTGAATTGGGGAGAGAGGTTAATAAAGATGAAACAAAAGTTAGGACTATGGACTGGGAGGAAACTGTCCTATATAGGGAAGAGTCTGGTAATTAAGGCGGAGGTACTTCCCTTTCTGATGTACCTGGCGTACATCTACCCACTACCAGTGAGTGGAAGGAGGTGGGTACAAAGGGAAGTATTTCGTTTTATGTGGGGAGGAAAGTATGAATACGTAGCAAGGGAGATAATGTACAGGAAAATAGAGGAAGGGGGGAGAGGGGTTTTAGATGTAGGACTGAAATTGGACTGCATTTATGTGGCAAGCATAATGCAGGAGTTAGCGCAGGAGGCACAACACCCAGGATGGTATTTCCTGAAATTATATTTTGCATACCACACACGGGGTGTAATGGAGTGGGACAACAGAGGTCCAAGGGCGGAGCAGCTGCCATGGCATTATGGGCAGGCTGCCAACTGGTTAAAGGTAAATAGAGAGGGAAAAGACAGAAACATATGCACAAGTCACAAAAGATTATATGAGGAGGTTAGGAGTAGAAAGGTAAGAGAAAGCAACAGAAGAATAGAAGCAGGGACAGTATGGACTAGAGTACAACCACTGGGGCTGGAAAACAGTTTAAAAGATATAAATTGGCAAATAGTACACAGGAAATTACCGGTAAAAGAAATAATGTACAGACACGGGATAAGCAAGACAAATGTGTGTCCGAGAGAGGGGTGTGGAAGGGAGGAATCAATAATACACGTATTTTGGGAATGTAAGGTAGCTAGGGAAGTATGGCAGAAGGTGGGAACATGGTTGGATAATATAAGAAGGGGGTTTAGAGTAACATGGGAGGTTGTAAACAAAGGGATAGGAGGAATGGGAAAAGGGAGAAGCAGATTCATGTTGTGGCTAACAATAAGCCTGGTTAAGAGAGGGATATGGGAGGATAGACAGGCGGAAGTGAAGGGAGGGAAGGGAAAGGGAGTGATGGGGATAGTCAAGAAAGCCGAATGGGAAATTAAGACAAGAATGAAAGAAGATGAAGTGGACTTGGGGTGGGAAAAGGGGAAGGAAAAGTGGGGAAGATTATGGGAGATGTGTATGAAAAAGACATGATAAATACAATGAA